>NC_081407.1:656209461-656324461 GCF_030272615.1 Cryptomeria japonica | reverse complement strand
AGCTCCTCCTCCCTTGTTCGTCTCCTCTCCAAGTTTCCAAATGAGTGTAGCTCTCAGCAGCTTTTTGCATTATGAATGTCTTATGGAGTTTCAAGATTAAAATTCTTTAAACTATGCTATGCAAGTGTAAAACAAACTAATTAGACATGCTATGAAATGAACTAAGATTTATTTTAGTCCAAAATGACAATATATTAGTGATTTGTGCTAAAATGCTCTTCTCTAAAATTGCCTATAAGTTAAATGAATACAAGTTTTCAGGATCTGTATTATGAAGAAATGAGCTCTATTTATAGGTAAAATGGAGCAATGGATGGTTGAGATTGAGTAACCTCAACAAGGGTTAGGATTGAAGGGTTTATGATCCATGTGAGGGCTTTCAACCCAATCCCAAGATGACAAATGTTAACAAGAGATGGGTTGAGAGGAAAGGGAATAAGCATTAAATGCTTGACATGACTTGAGGGTTAACTTGGGAGGTAAGGTTAATGTTGAGTTTGAAAGAATAAAGCCATTGTCCAATAAATAATGTCTTTATCCAATGGATAAACTCTTGTGCAAGAGTTAGTGAGGATAACCATGGTCAAAGCAATAAATGCTTGAGAAGACACATGGGTCAAATGAGGGTTAAGTTAAAGGGAAAGTCTCTAACCATGGAGGCAAGTGGATTTAACCATAAATGGTTATGTAAGAGCCATTAATGGTCATGTAAGAGCCATTAGTGGTTTGGAAGACTTTTGGGGGTTGGCTTGTTAAACACATAAAGCATTAAATATTTTTCAAAGACTTTGGAGTCTTTGAGAAGTGACTTCAAGTTGCTTAGGAATGTGACAATATTTAGGAGATGGATTAGGTTAATTAGGAGTGATTAGAAAGTGGTTAGAAGGATCTAGAAGGAGATTTAGGATTGCAAGTGGATTTGGTGGGTGAGGGAAATAGGATTTAAATTAAAATAAAATTAATTTATTTCCACTTGTGGTTGCAACTTGCATTTGTAGGAAAATGCAAGTGGGGGGGATTTAAATGATTTAAATAAATGTTTTATTTATTTATTTAAAAGGGGAAAGGGGGTTAGATTAAATAAATAAAATTTTATTCATTTAATTGATTGTGAATTTGGTTTAATGAATTAATTAAAATAAATTGAATAATTTATTTAATTAATAGGATATTGTTTGAAGATGAATTAATTAAATGTTAATTTAATTAACTGTTGGCTAGTGGGTTTATTAATCAAATAAATAGCAAATGCTCATTTAATTAAGTGGACAGTTTTATGTGACTACATTTGCCCCTCTTTGAGATGGTGAGGTTTATCGTGTCGTTTCAAAGAAAGAAAAATAGGAGAGAAGAAATATGCCCCATAAATGTTAATTTAATGGGTGGTATGCCCCCTCGAGAGATGGGCCGAAAATTCTAAAAATCGAGCGATCTCTCGAAAAAGAACGAGAAGTGGCAGGGAGGTAGAAGAGAAGAAATGAGCAATAATGGTGAAAGAATGGAAGAAGATGGAATGAATAGGGAGAAATGTCAAGCCAATGAGTACCTTTAGGTCAGGCAAAAGGTACAGTGCAAATGTGGTGTGTGCTTTTGATTGATACTGTACAATTTATCAAAATTGGTTGAACAATCTGGTGCAATTGGTTTAATTGCCCTGGTCGAGTCAAAGCATGATAGTTGATGTCAGTTGTTTGCTCGAACAAGATAAAGTCTGAGTAAGTGAATCAAAGTGACCTGTTGGTGACTTAGACAATTGATGTAATTGCTTGATGAAGTCAAGGTATAGGAAGCAAAATACTCGTTGAGACTTAGACAATTGATGTAATTGTCCATTGTGATTGTGTTGGATTGATTGAGCAATTGATAGTGTGTGCGTGGGATGGATGGTTGTGGTGAATCATAGCAACCCCATTGAGACTAGGTCATTATGAGAAATGCATGTTATAGTCTAGGTTTGCCATAATCGATTACCTGTTGAGACCCGAAGATACTTGATCAGAGTATCTGTTGATAGTCTAGGTGTGCGTGAGTCGATGTGCCTGTGTAGACAGAGTAACTAGCTTGATTGGGTTGATGGGAATCAATGAAGGGATTATGATGATGACCTAGATGGGGAGGGTGAGGGGGGGATTCAATGTTTAGATAGAAGGTATGGAGGACCTAGGACTCATTCCAATGGAAGAAGATCGAAAAAAGAGAGTATGCATTTTCATTACTATGTATGAATGATATGCAGCTATTATGAATGTATGGATGGATGGAATGCAACGAAATGTAATATATACAGATGAGATGAAATGACGATCCATAGTGCTTTATTTTTATCATCGAGAAATGGTAGTATTAATCTTGGACGAGGCAATAGGAATCAAGTTTGGAGCATTGTACCTGTAATCAAACATCATAGATAAAGAATATGGACCCTCCATAATGGTTCATGCTCATATGGTCGAGGTATACACTGTAGTCAGCAAGCCATAGTGATCCATGACTGTATTTCGCATAAGATCACATAGCTTAGTGAACTTCCCACGTAGACACCATCAGAACTTCATTGGAATAATTCGCAAAAGCTAAACAAACAATGTTTAGGAACCATCCCGACTACTCTAATCACTTGTGGATATCCCTGAGTAGCATAGGAACCTGATATAAATGAATAAATAGCTAACAAACCGACCAAGTACTTGATAGCTTAAACAGAATTTTCTTGTCAAAGAAAAAATGTTATCTTGTCTTTGTTTTGGTAAGGAAGGATGCATCCTTGTTAAGATAGTTGTGTGTTTATGTTGATTGTTTGGTTGATTTGAAAAGTAATCGTTGTTGGAGTATCTCAAAATGTTTGTTTAATGTTGGTGTTGATGTGTATGTACATAGGATTTGTACGTGTTGTCATGTGTTTGGTTGATTGTTGATGTTTTATCATGTTTTTGGATTTTGTGAGTGTTTTTTAATGTTTTTGGTATTTTGTGAGACATTTTTGAATGAAGAACTCAATGAATCACCAGTAATATAGAATCCACTTCCATCAATAGGTTAAGGGTATTGCCCCCAGTTTAGACATGACTATAAAAAGGCAGGATACAAGACGCATGAAGTACTATCCTTGATTACAGATCAATAACAAGCCATGGTTTGACTGATGGATGAGTGGATGTAAAGAATGTGATCACAATAAGTCTGAAAGACAATGGAGCCATAGCCTTTATGAGTGGCGTTTGTTTGCCAGGTTTTCACCATCGTACTTACCCAAGGTGCCACCAGAGTGGTTGTTCACCATTTGGATGTATGATTTTTCTTTACTATTTTGATTTTTTTGTATTTTCTTGAGGACATTTATCTGAATGTTTTTGGTGTTTTTCTAGTATGCATTGGAGCCTGATGCTCTGTATAGATTATATATGAAACCGTTTGAGGTGCATGTTTTTTATTGGATCTGCTAGAGGTTCTCCTTTTGAAGTAGCCAACTAATATGCCCCGGACCCAAATACAACAGTGATAATATATGGACCCAGCCAATTTGATTCGAACTTGCCTTGGTGTTCTCTGTTTGGTTGGTTACAAGGATTCAAGATCACCTACCTCAAATGCATGAGGTCTAACCCAATGATTATAGCTTCTGCTCATTCGCTGTTGATATGCCTTGAGGTGGTTGTATGCAGCTTGTCACTTTTCATCAAGTAGCTCCAAGTCTTGAAGATGGGAGACTCGGTATGCTTCATCATCTATTAGATTATGTAAGGAAACCCGTAGAGATGGTATCTCAACCTCAATAGGAAGGATGGCTTCTGCACCATAGACCAGTGAGTAGGGAGTTGCGCCTGTAGGGGTTCGAATACTAGTTAGATATGCCCATAGTGCTAGATTCAATTGAACATGCCAATTATGGTCGACAATATTGATTGTCTTCTTAAGGATTCTCAATATGTTCTTGTTTGATGCTTCGGCCTGACCATTGCCTTGTGAGTAATAGGGAGTGAAAAAGCAGTGTTGGATGTGAAACTTCTCACAAAGTTCGCGGACATCCTGATTTTTGAAAGAAAGTCTATTATTAGTGATGATGGACATGGGTACACCATACCGACAGATGATGTAATTAAGGATGAATGAGGTGATCTTCTTGCCAGTGACTTGGGTAAGTGGAACAACTTCAATCCACTTTGTGAAGTATTCGGTGGCAGTAATAATGAATTTGTGGTCGTTGGATGAAAATGGATGGATTTTACCCACGAGGTCAACTCCCCATTGACAAAAGGGCCATGGTGTTGTGATTGGTTGCAATTCCTGTGCTGGTGCATGTATCAGGTCTCCATGAACTTGGCATTTCTTGCATTTTCGGACAAAATAGTAAGAGTCTTTTTCCATGGGCGGCCAATAGTTCAGCACGCATGATTTTCTTGGCTAGTGAAGGACCACTTGAGTGAGTCCCACAAATTCCTTCATGGACCTCTTCCAAGGCCTGTATTGTCTCATCTTGTTCCAGGCATCGAAGGAGAGTACCATCAAGACTGCGTCGGTATAGGGTTTCGGTAATGATGGTGTATCGAGCGGTTCGGAGAATGAAGGTTTTGCATTGGTTATTCGATTGGTTAGGAGGAAGTGTGTGATCGCGAAGGTAGGTGTAGAACTCACCGTACCATGGGGATTCAGAACCGACAAGGCAACATATCATCTCGGATTCAAGGATATCATAAGCGGGAATCCAAAGTTGTTCAACCAAGAACTCATAGCGTGTTGAATTCTGTGGAAGATCTAGGAGAGATGCAATGGTAGCCATAGCATCAGCAGCTCGATTCTGATCTCGGGGTATCTTCTCAAAGGTGAGAGTCGTAAATGATGCTTTTAAATTGTCCACCATTTGCTTGTACGACATGAGTTTATCATCCTTGGTCTGATATTCATATGTGACTTGTCGGATGACTAATTGGGAGTCGCCATATACTTGTAGCTCTTTTAACTTCCATTATATGGCTAGTCGGAGTCCTGTGATCAAG
This sequence comes from Cryptomeria japonica, assembly GCF_030272615.1. Lineage (NCBI taxonomy): Eukaryota > Viridiplantae > Streptophyta > Pinopsida > Cupressales > Cupressaceae > Cryptomeria > Cryptomeria japonica. The sequence continues at coordinate 656,319,467 of NC_081407.1, read as the reverse complement.
GCCTCATACTCAGTTATGTTGTTTATGCATGAAAAAGTTAACCTGTAAGACTTTGGGATGCTATCACCTTGAGGTGTGATAAACAGAATGCATGTCCCTGAGCCATGCCTATTATACGAACCATCGAAGTAGAGCTTCCACGGTTGTGCTACTCTGATCATGAATATCTCTTCATTTGGAAAATTGGAAACAAGAGGATGATCGCCTATGAGGGGTGCATCGGCCAACTGATCTGCAATAGCTTGGCCCTTGATAGCCTTACGGTCCACATACTCGATGTCAAACTCACTCAGAATCATCACCCATTTGGCCAAACGGCCTGTCAATGCTGCTTTGTTGAGTAAGTACTTTAGTGGATCAATCTTAGCAATGAGGTGTACTTTATGTGTTAATAGGTAGTGCCTTAGTTTAGTGGATGCCAAGATGACTGTTAGGCAAGCTCACTTAATAGGTGTGTAATTAAGTTCATAGCCGACCAGCGTGTGAGAAATGTAGTATACAACACACTCTTTCCCTTCTGCATTATGTTGTGCCAGTAGTACTCCTAATGTCGTATTTGTTGCTGAAACATAGAGCAATTAAGGTCTACTTGGATTTGGTGGGCTCAACAATGGTGTATTCATGAGATAATCTTTAAGCATCTAGAATGCTTCCTAGCATCTGGAATCCCATTGAAAGTGGATGTTTTTGTGTAACAAGTGTGTAAAGGGGTGACACTTGTCTGCTAGTTGTGCAATGAATCTTCGGATGAATTATAGTCGCCCTTGTAATGTATTTAGTTGACAGATGTTCTTTGGAGGTGGCATGTCTATGATTGCTTTGACCTTTGTTGGGTCGACCTCAATACCTTTGCTTGAGACAATGTATCCTAGAAGCTTTCCTGAGGTTACTCCAAAGACACATTTCTTTGGGTTGAGTCGAACATGATATTGTTCCAGCCTATCAAAGATTTTATCTAATATTTCCAGATGACCTTCTCTTGTCAATAATTTTGCCAATAAGTCATCGACATAATCTTCCATCATGGTATGCATCATATCATGAAAGATAGTGGCCATTGCTCTTTGATAAGTCGCCCTTGCATTCTTTAGACCAAAAGGCATTACATTCCAACAGTATGTTCCCCATGGACATGTGAAGGTCATCTTATGTTGATCCTTTGGTGCGATCTTTATCTGATTGTACCCTAAAAAGCCATCCATGAGAGAAAGCATGGAATGTCCTATTGTTAGATCTACGATCATGTCAATGTTTGGTAGGGGGAAGTCATCCTTAGGACATGCTTTGTTGAGATATCTGAAGTTAGTACAAATACAGATGCCCCCATTTGGTTTGCCAATAGGTACAATATTGGATATCCAATCTGCATAATCAATTGGTCTAATAAAACCAACATCCAAGAGTTTCTTAAATCCTTCTTTGACGAGTACCGCAATCTAAGGATGCATTTTGCGAAGTTTTTGTTTGACAGGCTTAGCTCCTTCTGCTACGATGAGGTGATGCATGACTAAATATGGATCGAGACTAGGCATGTCTGCATATGACCATGCAAAGTTGATCTGACGCTTCTGGAAGAATTCAACAAACTTAGGTTATTCCTCTGGAGTTAAAAGAGATGCCAGATGTATGTGGTGAGGAGTTTCAGGAGTCCCCACGTTGAATTCTTTTGTTTCCTCAATAAGGATTGTTGATCATTCCTGATTTGCACTAGAAGGGAGGATGTCAAACCTTTCATCCTCAGGTGCCTCAGAGAGGTTTTCACCATTGGATACGCTCTTTCTTTTTACTTTTTTGGGATCAAATAGTGCCACCATGTGGTCTTCACTGGAAGATCCATGTTTTATTGTTATATTTTTGCAACTGAAAGGTTTGGCATCTACCCCAAAGTATGTTGCACTATTAAGTTCAATGGTGAATCCAGCTTTGTGATCCCCACTCAGTATGTTATCTCGTAGTTTCAAAAAGTCAATGATCGCTTCATCATTTTGGAATTGGTCAAGGCATGGGGGATTTGGTTGGTTCCATTCGATGAGTTCAGGATGGATAATGAGCATTACCTCATCGATCAGATTAAGTTCATAAGATGTGTCAGTGAGGGTTAAGACGTTGTGGTGAAGGTAGTTGATGGTACTCTCCCTATCAGAATTGGGTGTAGGATGTGAAGTAGGGTTTGTGGAAGGTGTTTCCAGTTCAGGAACCCAAGAGGTTTTGATCTATGCTTCTCCGTAAACAGGGATTTCTTTGCGGGGTGGAGGTAGGGATGCGTCTTCCTCATCTAAAGTATTAAGCTGGACGGAATCAAACTCCCACTCATGTGAGTTAGTCTCTGAGTCTCTTTCCAATATCTGATTACCATACCAAACCGGGATGTCTTTTGAGTTGAACCATGTAGTTGTAATAGGCTTATGTTCTTCTGGAGATGGAATGGGTGGTGCAACAAGGAGGATTATTGGGATCAGTGAATCGGATACTGAAAGTATCGACAATGTTGAATCTGCTTCTTCTGGTGGAATTGTTAGTGTTGTTGATACTGCGGGGGGTTCAGATACTGCCAATGGTGTTGTGAATACGGTTGTTGTTGTTGATGGAGTTGTTGGTTTGATTGGTGGGATGATTGGTGTTGTGGATGGTATTGTTGGGAGTCTCTGCCTCATTGGGGCAGTTGGTATGGTGCTTGGTGTTGCTGATATAATCAAGGGTGACCTCTTTAGAGTATTAGGCCGATATAGAGGTTTGTTGGGTTTCCCTTTGAATCGGAGCTTAGGAAGAGTCTCCTTTTGAAAGCCTAATCCAGTGTTATCTTTAGGCTTTAATTCAGGCTATAGAGGCTCATGTTGTCCTTGCTTGCAAGGTCCCAAAGCACTCTGACCATCATAACCCATTCTTTGCATGATGGTAAGGCCTTTGCCATATTGATTTGTGGGAAGTTTAGCTTGTGGGATTTCCGTGGTGATAGGGTCTTTATAGATCCATTCTACTAAGTCTTCATCTCTGGTCTCTTATTTCTGACTCTTTCCAAGGATAAAAGGTGCCAAAGTCCATGTTGGCTTGACTAGTGGTGCTTGAAGTAGTCTTTGAGGCTTACCATGAGTTATAGGGGAAGTGGGTAGTTGCCCAACACAAAAGAGTTGGCTTAGATTGTACTCCCCAAGACCTTCCTCTGCCATTTTCATTTTTAGCTTCTCTTGCTTTGGTATAGTGGTGTTTGAACTGGAAAGAGAGTCTGGACTAACATAGGATGTAGATGGGATATCTTCTCTGTTGTTGAGAACGGTAATCTCTGGCTAATGGTTGATATTGTTACAATATGCAAATGGATTTGCATCACCCAGGATTGTAATTTCTACACCGTTATGTGGGAGCTTGATACACTGGTGATAGGTCGATGGAATAGCTTGCATAGCGTGTATCCAAGGTCTTCCTAACAACAAATTATATGATAGAGGAAGGTCCAGAACCTGACATATGATGTGCTTCACCACTGGGACTACGTGAATTGGTAACACAACCGATCCTTTTGAAGAATGCTCTGCATCATCATAGGCTTTTATTGTTATCTTTTTGTGAGGGTCAACTGATTCAACTGCATATCCCAGTGTTGTGACCAATTATAATGTACAGATATTTAGGCCTGATCCATTGTCGATCAAGACTCGCTTGATCCTATGCTAGTTGATAAATCCCTCAATATGGAGTGAGGCATTATGAGGTTGTTGGAAGGATGTATTGTCACTTTCCAAGAAAGTGAGACATGGGGATGACCTCTGATTACCAACCATAGTTTGAAATTGATCTGTATTTAGATTGGCAGGGACTGACGCCTCTTAGAGAGCTTGATCCAAGATTGTTTTATGAGATGGGGATAGATGTAGAAGCTCTAAGATGGATATATATAAGTGCGGGTGTTTTATCTAATTGTTCCACAAGGTTATACTGCTTTGGGATGGAGGTTGTACCTTGTGGAGCTGCCTTGATAGTGATCTTGCTATGACACGTAACAACATTGCAGGTAGGGCTTGGATTTTTTATGGTAATGGTTGCAATTTGTTCGTTGGTAACATATAGGTGATTCACGGTGTAATTATAGGCGGCTCGCGTATAGTCATTGGTATATGTGTTTCGTCCTGAAGTGGAAGGGCCCCTTTGATCTTGTGATGGAAGTGGATTTTTAAACATAAGATGATCATTATTCATGGTTTTTGGGTCATGTCTTTCAATTTCAATCTCCCCTCGGTCAATAAGATCCTGAACAAGATCTTTCAATCTATGACAATTACTTGTTTTATGCCCTTTCCCTTGATGGAATTCGCAATGTTCATTATGCCTCCACCATGGAGGTTTGACCTAAGGTTCGTAATTAGATGAATTGGGTAAGGTCACCAGATTTGACGAGACCAATTAACATAATATTGTTTCAAGAGGTTCCCCTAAGGGAGTGTATGTATGCTTTGGTTTATAATTTTGTTGTCTTTGCCTTGGTTCCTCTTGCGGTACATTGCATCCTTGATTTGGTTGGGGAGCAACCGTGTTGTTCTTAGGAGGGGGGTTTTGCCTCGCAAATCAAACCACAGGTTGTGTACTCTTGATAGTCCTTGCATCTACAACCCCATCATTGACGATGTTTTTGTTTTTATTCCAAAAGTTAGGTTTATCACTGTTGAAGCACGGGCGAGGGGCATCTTTTGGTTCATTGTATATTTTGATAAGCCCCTTTTTGATGAGGGCACATTCGCATTTTAAACCTTGTGTGATCATGTCATTAAAAGACTCTGTGCCTTTCATGTCTAAGTGGAATTCCATTTCTTCGTTCAAGTTGGAAATAATATTTCCACTAGCTCTCTTTCAAGTAGCTGAAGGGAACGTCTGCTAGACATTTTTCGCCATCGTTGCAGGAAAGTTGCAAATAGCTCCCCTGGTTTTTGCTTGGTGTTACACAGGTCTGCCATGGTGATATCGCACTCTATGTTACGGGAATAATGCACAATGAATTTTTGGACCAGTTCTTTGAACGTCCTAATGTCACCTGATAATCGAGAAAACCATTGTGTGGTTGTCCTTCCCAAACTCTGAGGAAAAAGGTGCATTAGATATGTGTCTTCATATGCCACTTCTAGACAAGCAGAGTGAAATTCACGAACATGATCTCAAGTGTCTCCTTTTCCCCTATACTTTTTGAACTTAGGTGTTTCAAACCCTCGTGGAAAAGGTGGCATATGTAGATTCCTATCAAAGGGATAGGGACAAATATCATTAAGTGAAAACTAGTTTGTTTTCACACCATTGTGGAGTTGTTGGGCGAGATTCTCAACTTGTTGCCTTAACATGTCAATGTCATTAGGAGGAGGACAAGGATTTCATTGATGAAAGTTATATCCGAAGTTATCATGACCTCTTCCACCCTCTTTACGACTTTGGTGTTCTGATGCTTGCCATAATTGTGCAGTGTCAAAATCAAAGGGTAATTTGGCTCCCTCTTGGGCAAGTCTTAAAAAGTGAGCATCAGCATTGTTCTTGAGGATCTCATCAAAAATTCAATTCAAGAGGGGGTTGTGTTGTGCCCTTTTGATTGCTTCAGGAGTGGGAGTACTAGAATTTTCATCATTTGCGTTTCCTCCAAGGGCTTCTTGGAACTCATTGAGATTTTCCTCTTCTTCCTCTTTGATTTCTTGTTGTCTAGTCCTCGATCTGGTTTGAGCCATTTTGTTTGAAAGTTTTTGTTGAAGTTTGATGAAAATGATATGAGTTGATGATGAAATGAGAGATAAATGTTTGGTGAAGTGTTTATCATATGGATCTCTAGCACTAAAGGTTTGATGTTACCAAAAGTCCTTCTAAGAATTGCTTGTTGTGTTTGTTGACAATGTTTTGAGATGATAAGGTATAGCGAGGTCTAAGATGTGTTACAAACCAAGCTACCTAGTTAATGAGAGGATGCACTCGTATACTAGTTTTAACCTGCATAGAAATGTCGCTTAAGATGAGTTTATCCTAGATGTAGAGACACTCTAAAAAATGATGTATTTTGTGTTTGATTCAAGAAATATCGGAAAATAACTTTTTAGGACAAGACCTTTTATGTTTTGAGAGTTGGAATGGATTGATTATGTATGAATGTGAGAATGGATGGAATGTTTAAACTTCAATAAAAACTCTGTGTTACATATGGAACAAATTCTTCCTCTTCTCTTTCGGGGTTGGTGGTTCTTCCCGAGCTATGTTATATGTGATGCAAATGTCTAGAAAGGAGGCAGGATTAATTTTGCCTCCCTTGTTTTTATGATAGCTCAAAGCTCTATATTGAGTAAAAGCTTTGTGGTTTAAAGACTCTTGATCAAACTCGTTAGATTTTCCTTGAAGATATAGACGCATGTGACGTAAGAAGACTCTATGTGAGACAAAGATTTGTCTATTGAGATAGAAAAATCTCCTTCTTTTGAAGAAATCCTTGGAGCTCAATGGTCTTTTCTTCAAATTGATGTGTTGATGAAGATTCTTCCTTCTCAAAATGTGAAGGATGGTCATATAGTTTGATACTTTGTTTTGATTTTTTCCAAATGTTTGGTTTTGAAATTTTTGTGTTGGATGAATACTTGTTTTTGAATTGGATTTTATTTTCTTTGACAAGAAAACAGAGCAAGCACACAAACACAATAATGTTGCCTCAAAAGGCACAAATAAGTGTGGGTCTAAATCAACCCAATCTTTGAACTTTTTGACCTTTCACAAAATGTTTTTGAGTATGTTTTTTCCAAAAAGCATGAAGTCGGCTCAATTTATCACTGGTCTTGACACAAAATGAAGACACTTCAAACACTCTTTATCCCTAAGGTCAAATGGCCAATTGCAATAATTTCAGCCCACATCTTGATATTTCTTCAACTTTGGTATTGCATACCTTATGAATCTCGTCGTGGCAAGTAAGGATGTGATATACTAAGTATTGCACGAGCATAACAAATAGATGATCCCTATGATGGGGGAGTCACCACTTTTATCAAGCCACAAGTAGCCTTTCAAAAAGCTCTATTTCTACTCAAGGAAATATGTATGGTGAGTATCTTGGGAGCAAAACCATCTATGCTCTTGCACTGAATTTATCACAAATATCCTTAATCAATAGAACGGGTGGGTTTTTACATAAAAAGGTGTTTAGTAATTTTTGGTGTTTTTGGACATAAGTTCATTCCGCAATGACTCACTTAAGAGCCTTGTAACTTGTGGTGGGGCCCATTTGTCTTTTCGGCAAGTTACACTGTATGAACAACTATACCCAAGGCTAAAGCTTTCGCTCACACCTGATTTCTATAGGGGCTCGAAGGATTTACCGCGTGAGGTCGTTCCCAAGAGAGATGTGTCTCTTGGTAGGCCTCTCTTAAAAATATAAACTTTGAGTGTTACTAACACTTTTCTCTTGCACCTAGGACCACGAAAGCCAAGGGAGAGGATAGTATGTGTTAGAAGTAGGACCACTCGACAAACTTTTTGCACAAGTGTGTCAATCACTGAAATCACTTGTTCTTTTTAACCAAGTTTATAGCAATGTGATCTAACTATATGGAGATGTTGCTCCAACAATCATGGTGTTATTTTTATCTTCAAAAGCAAAATGTTTGGTAAACTAGGAATTTAAAATCCTAGTCGAAACACGTTTGCTTTGAAGTAAATCGCTTTTGGAAACAAGAAAACTTTTGACAAGTTGAGTGTTCTTTTTACCTTTGCAAAAAAGGAATTGTTGATTGTGGATTTTAACTTTGATGCAAGAAGTAAAAGTTGTTTTGTCTTATTTTAAAACCCAAAATAAAAATGACTCCTAACTTGCAAAGAAAGCAAATTTGTTGGATTTGAATTTGTTGTTCTTTTTATTTTGCACCATGAGGTTCCTTTTAAGCCCAATTTGAAAAAGTGTGATTAATTTTTAGAACCCAAAATGAAGTGTGAAGTTAATGCTTTAAGCCCAAAAGAGAAAGTGAATTTATTTTATGCCAACTTTTAAAGGACAAAAGTTGGTAAAACATAATTTTACTTCCTAACTCTTAACTCCTAAAATCCTGTAATGGGGGTTAGTGAAATCCTGCACATGCACACAAACAGTTAGTGATGAAATGAGAAATTTTGGGGGCTTCCACAAGCCTAGAATTTTTTCTTTTTTGGTTACAATAAAAAAATTACAACTTTCTGTTACAATAGTGCCACTTTGTGTAAACACAGAAGCGCTATTTAACACGAAAACGCTTAATTTACTGACAGATGCGCTAAAATAATTACAAATGCGCTATACTGAGAACAAAAGTGCTAAAAAACTCTGTCGGACAAAATAAAATTCTATCAAACAGAGTGCGCGAATGCGCTAAAATAATAACAACGCCACTGTAACTACAATAGCACTGTTTTGGTGAACAAAAGCGCAAAATCAGGAAATTTTGCAAGCACTAAAACGTGTTCAAAACTGCTAAAGCGCAACCTATGTGGCAATTTAAACAAAAAAGTTAGTAGTTTGTGTAGAAATCTTTGTGTTTGATTCACGTCGAGTTCACCAAATGATGCTTTGCAAAAGAAGGATGTTAGATAAAACCTGTGGTAGGGCAACACACACACACAAGAAGAACAAGAGTTAGTGTTAATCAACCAAAGATTATTATAAATAGACATACCAAGAGAGACACTAAAAACACAATAGAGCATTTGACAATAAAAACAAATACAACAAGGCATCTCCAAATGCCTTCCACCATGCTTGTAACTCCTCCTCCCTTGTTCCTCTCCTCTCCAAGTTTCCAAATGAGTGTAGCTCTCAGCAGCTTTTTGCACTATGGATGTCTTATGGAGTTTCAAGATTAAAATGCTTTAAACTATATTATGCAAGTGTAAAAAAAACTAATTAGACATACTATGAAATGAACTAAGATTTATTTTAGTCCAAAATGACAATATATTAGTGATTTATGCTAAAATGCTCTTCTCTAAAATTGTCTATAAGTTAAATGCATAAAAGTTTACAAGATTTGGATTATGAAGAAATGAGCTCTATTTATAGGTAAAATAGAGCAATGGATGGTTGAGATTGAGTAATCTCAACAAGGGTCGGGATTGAAGGGTTTATGATCCATGTGAGGACTTTCAACCCAATCCCAGGATGAAAAATGTCAACAAGAGATGGGTTGAGAGGAGAGGGAATAAGCATTAAATGCTTGACATGACTTGAGGGTTAACTTGAGAGGTAAGGTTAATGTTGAGTTTGAAATAATAAAGCCATGATCCAATAGATAATGTCTTTATCCAATGGATAAACTCTTGTGCAAGAGTTAGTGAGGATAACCATGGTCAAAGCAATAAATGCTTGAGAAGACACATGGATCAAATGAGGGTTAAGTTAAAGGGAAAGTCTCTAACCATGGGGGCAAGTGGATTTAACCATAAATGGTTATGTAAGAGCCATTAATGGTCATGTAAGAGCCATTAGTGGTTTGGAAGACTTTTGGGGGTTGGCTTGTTCAACACATAAAGCATTAAATATTTTTCAAAGACTTTGGAGTCTTTGAGAAGTGACTTCAAGTTGCTTAGGAATGTGACAATATTTAGGAGATGGATTAGGTTAATTAGGAGTGATTAGAAAGTGGTTAGAAGGATCTAGAAGGAGATTTAGGGTTGCAAGTGGGTTTGGTGGGTGAGGGAAAATAGGATTTAAATTAAAATAAAATTAATTTATTTCCACTTGTGGTTGCAACTTGTATTTGTAGGAGAATGCACGTGGGGGGGATTTAAATGATTTAAATAAATGTTTTATTTATTTATTTAAAAGGCAAAAGGGAGTTAAATTAAATAAATAGGATTTTATTCATTTAACTGATTGTGAATTTGGTTTAATTAATTAATTAAAATAAATTGAATAATTTATTTAATCAATAGGAGACTGTTTGAAGATGAATTAATTAAATGTTAATTTAATTAATTGTTGGCTAGTGGGTTTATTAATCAAATAAATAGTAAATATTCATTTAATTAAATGGACAGTTTTATGTGACTACAAGAATTACTTGGGCTATTTTGGAAGATTTGAATATTGATTTAAGTTTATTATTTTATTTTATTTTGAAAAGGGGAAAAGTAAGTGAGTTCATAATGTGAAATTAGAAGTCATTTTTATACTTAGTCATTTTTATTGTATTTTTGTTTTTCAAAAAAGAGACTACACTTGGATTTTGATTTGCTTGTTGGGAGTGAATGGACAGGAAGAATTTTGTGGGTGATCTAGCTTGTTGGATTGCTCTTGGGGAGACCTTCTTACTGTCCAAAAGATTTATTCAACTATTATGTATCAAATTCTTCTTCACATTTCAAATTTGCTCCATTTAAGGTAGGAAAAATTGGATTTCTTTCCATTTATTTATACCCAATGGATTGATGCTTTTCATCATTTTTTATGTTTAAAAATTGCAAAATGACGCCCTAGATAATGTTATGCTACCAAGATTAGTTTGAATGCATGAAAGTGAAATTTTATTATGGATTTGGGATTTCGTTTATATTTGAACCAATGGATATTGATTAGATTTTGGATTTTTGAACTTTTATTTTTGAATCTTTTTAGAGGCCCTCTAATGGAGGTTATGATTTATGACTGGTTTTTGGGTATGTTTGTGTAAATACAAAAAGTGGAATATGGATGTTTTGACTTGATATTATGATGTGGGATAATGGACAATGTATACAAAATTTCATTATTGGGATCGCATTTGATTTGTATGATGATGTACTGGCCAATTAGGCATATGAGCAATATGGTGAATAGTGACATAATGAGGCTTTGCATTGTGTTAGATGATGAATTATTGGGAAAATGTGCCTTGAGATTAGAAATGGAAATTGATTAAGTTGAGCGGCTTCCTACAGTGGCAATAAAAGTATTGGTAAACAATTTGTTTTTTGAGTAAGTTTGATGATCATCACAAGAGCTAAAGTGGTAACAATGTATGAGATGTTAGGATTCCCAAAGATACTGAAAGGGGGGGGGGGGGTGTAAATTAGTATCTGACTGGTTAATGAATTTTTTGAACTTATTATATGAAAAGCATACCAAAACAATGTACCGGTAAACCAAAATTAATGCAGCAAATAAGAACAATAAGCACAACATGAAAGACACACCATAACACAATTTTTTAACAAGGAAACCGGTGTGGAAAAAGCCTCGGTGGTATTTGTGACCCACAATATTCGCTTATTGGCCAATAAGAGAATATTACTGTTACAATAGGGGCATGCACATGCAAGAAGGCCAAGTGCCTAGAGCTCATTGCTAAGTTACAAAAGAAGTCTCACTGACTTACAAAAATGGATTATACAAATCCAATGTCATGTACTGCTTCAGATCAACATCTACTATGCCAAGTTCAGTACCGGTTTAAGCTCTATAATAATCACAAACCCTTATCCAAAATTTGCCTTACAATTTGCACATTAGGTCTACAATAATCTAACCATCTCCTTTTTTTCTAAATGACCTACAAGAGCTCATACTTATATGAGTCTTATTACAATCCGCCATGTCGGCTTACAAAAAGATTTTATAATTAAATACAAAATATAATTAAGCAAAATTCATGTTGATCATGGTATCGGTAATCAATCTTTTCGGTGTCGGTGAACTGTATGCCGATGTAGAGTCTGCTAGTGTCGATGCCTGTCGATATCATATGATTGTAAGGTTTCCATCAATGACAATACCTTCAATCACCTACAATTTCTCATTGGAGTGTGCATTTGCCAACAATCTCCCCCTTTGGAATTGATGGCAACATTCATGGGAAAAATCCAAAAAAAGAATCTGCCAAAACTTGTCAAAATTGTGTTACCAAAATGTGTGCTCCCCCTGAGTTGATGATGTCTTTCTTTTGATCATTTTTCTCATCTCCACTACTCCCCCTTTGGCATCAATGACAAAGGTTGTCATTCGGTGGAGTGTGGTTCCTGCCTAGATCCTTGTAACCATTGGGTTACAATCTGATAGATGTCAGCCAATGCAAAATTTTGACTATCACTGAACTTCTCACTATCCTTTAATGCCGCTTCTATTCTTTGAATTGTACCAGTGAGTATGTGCATTTTCTCTTCTGGTGTCTTAAGTCCTGGAACCAGTGCCTCAGAAATTTATTTTCTCAAAGAAATGAGGTAATCCAATTTAGGGCCTAGTTTGCATTTTAAATCCTTTGCCTTAAACTTTATCTTTTCTTTATCTTTTTCTAACTTTTCAATTTTCTCCTCAAGAACTGCAATATTCTTTTCAACTTCCAAAAATGAATATGATGTTCCTATCAAGTTGTCAGCAATATTGTTGATTTCTTTTTTAGCTTTGTTGATCTCTGAATCTATGTCCTCTGTCAAAATATCAGTTTTGCAGGTATCTCTGTACAGTTTCTTGAAATCCAAAATTGTTTCTCCTAATGCCAGTAATAAGGTTTCCATTTGTTCCGTATTCTTCTTCACTGTTTCCTCAAAGAATTTTTCTTTTTCCTTATTCATTTTCTCTTTGAATGTATCTTCATTTATCTCGTCCAGTGTTATTAGGTTGCCGGTTATATACTTAGATAATGTGTCTAATTGGCTCAAAGAATCTTTATTATCTATGTTGCACTTTGGAGCTATCATCTTCAAAATTGGTAAAGTGTCATCTATAACCTTATAAGCTTGTGCATTACACTTTGTTATCTTCTTTATTGAATCCAATAGTACCTTTGTTACATTTATTGGCCTAAATTCAGTCATTGATGTGTCGGATGACTATCCAACTATTCTCACAATCTGTAGTCTATCGGTTGTAGTGATAGCTTTGCTTTCCTCTTTCTCTGGAGGATGTGTTTGAGTTTGTGTTTCCACTACCAAAGGCTTGGGCTTTTCAGATGAAGCCAGTGGTACAGTCTGAGTAGGTACCTGAAAAGGAGCCTGTTGCTCTACCTGTTTCTCTATGTTTTCCTCAACAAGAGCCTGTTGCTCTGATGGATTTTTTGTTTGTGCTTCAGATGATTTCACTGAAGTGTCCATTGCCGGTTTTTCTTTATTTACCTCAGTGCTATCTATTGTCAGTGACTCGGTTGGTTTTTCAGTTTCAGTAGTTGTCGGTGGCTCAGTAGATGCATCAGTATGCACACCTCTGGTCTCTGCCTTTTCAGTGTTTGGGGGATCATTTGATCCTTCAGTTTGTTGTTGTTCCCCAATTTTAATGTTTTCAATTCCAACATTTCTTGTCGGTGGCTCTGTTGCCACATCTGTCTTCACAATAGATTCCTTATTAACCACAATATTGACTTCCTGAGTGTCAATGTTCATTGTTTATAACACCTAAGAATCAGGATTCATATCCTCCTGTGGTGTATCCATACTCTCAGTTGTCGGTTGTGTGTCAACAGTTTCTACCGGTGGAGTATCAGAGAGAGGTGGGGGCAAGTTATCAGTTATCTTTAGGCTCGGAGGTTCACCTACCTTACCTTTCCCTTTGTCCATCTCATTTATCAGTTTTTTCTTTAGAGATTTCATTCATTCTGCCTGCCATTGGACTTACATGTCGATGACCACTAGAAAAGACTATCTTGTTTGCTTCACTGATCAGTTCATCAATTTCCTCAACTGATTTCACTGGATGAACAGCTAGCAATTTCTCAATCTTGATTTTCTTGTCTAGTTCCATAATGGCTAACCTTTTAGCATCAAACCACCTATATAGATCACTAGGCAAGTCATCTACAACCTCTATCAAAACTTTCTTATAAATGTCTAGGTGTAAGATGATACTATTTTCTGTGCTTTCTTTCTCCTCATTTGTAAAAGTGTCATACAACTTACTTACATTTGATAAATTTCCATCATCTGTTATTCCATTTTGTATACGGTGAAAATGGATAACAACAATATTGAAAGACTAAATGAATTCAACCACAAAACCCTAGCCTAACAACAACAAAGATCCACCATAACATATGAAGATTACCTAAGACAATGCAAATCAAATGAAATCACAAAGATTATACCATCACATGTCCAATAGGGTTTGAATCTCCATTCTTCCTATCTCCATTGATCTTGCTTGATATATTTGCTCTCAGATTTTATATGTGCACAAGAGCTCAACAAAGAACGGAAATGTGGTTGCAAGTAGGATCGCATATGAAAGATCAAATGCTAGAATGCTTGATTAGAATGTATATGTCCAAGGGTTTGATAATGAAGGAAGCATCTCCTTATATAGGAGACACTATAAGAAATGGAGGGATAAGATTGAGAGGTGTAAGAGATAAATGGTCAGCTATGATTAAAGGGTAGGTAAAAGAAATAATAAAATAATGTGAGGGTAGGTAGTGTAGGAATTAAGAGATGAATGACATGTGTCATAGGTAGAAAAGGCTAATGAATTAATTAAATAAATAAAGATTTATTTAGTTAATAGAAGAAGTGGGATCAATTAAATAAATAAAAGTATTTATTTAATTTAGGAAAAGGATAATTTAAATAAATAAATGTATTTATTTAAATGAGAAATAAGGCTAGAAGAGGAAAAACGAATTAATTAAATAAATAAAGATTTATTTAATTAATAGAAGAATTAGGCTAAAATAATTAAATAAATAAAGATATTAAAACTGGACAATTTTAGGTGTCTACATTTTGCCCCTCTTTGAGACAATGCAGCTTGTTGCGTTGTTTCAAAGAAGATAATATGAACTGATACAAAGTTGCCCCAAGATGGGAATGATATGCCCCCTTGAGGGATTGGATGAAAATGTTTGGAAAGATCGTAGACAGTCTCTCAATAAGAAAGAAAGGCTAGAATGGACTGATTGGATGGAGTGACAGAGTCACGGGATAATGAAGACGAACTCGGGAAACGAGGGCTAGGGCTAGGGCTAGGGTAGTCTATAAGAGAGACAATGAGAGGAATACATCCTCATTGTTATCCACACATCCAAGAGATCAAAGTGTAGAGAGAGAATAGAGCAGCAACAGTTAGCAGTGATGGCATTGGTGCATAGATTTGATCGCGTTTGTCAATTTCAAAGGCCAGCAGATGCAGGAGAGCCGGTAAGTACCGCAAAACCTCCTTGTACTTTGTCGCAATAAATGTTGTCATTAATGCATGTTAGGTGGCACATTTAATGCATTTTAGATTATGTCAAACAAGGTCAAAAAATGTTAAGGCGTGTCTATGTTGGTGCCAGGCGCATCTGGGTTAGCTAGGTGCGTCTGTGTTTGTGTCGGGCGCGTCTGTGAATGAAATAGTGTTTGTGTCAGATGCGAGCGCGTATGTGTATTTCAGGCGCGTCTGTGTAGAGCAGACACTTTTGTGCAATATGTAAGTGTGTTTATGTCAAATGTGAGTATTTGTGTCTTCTAGGCCAAATCGACAATTCTGCGATGAACATACGTTGTCGATTGGATAAGTTGCTGAGAGGATACACTCAAGCAGGTCCTCTAGGGAAGACCATAATAGCATATAGGGCTAGGATTGACAATTCTATGATAGAACATGCGTTGCCAATAAGGAAACTACTCAAGAGGATACACTCAAGCAAAGGCCCTAGGATAGGATAGATCGAGGCACTTTGTGATGAACAGTGAGTACCAAGACATAGTACTTTGTGATAAATAGGGAGTACTAATACAAGCAACACTTTGTGATGAACAGGGAGTACTAATATGAGCAGCACTTTGTGATGAACAAGGAGTGCAAATATGAGCAGCACTTTGTGATGAACAGGAAGTGCAAAACACCTAGTACTTTGTGATGAATAGGGAGTACCACTAGGATAAACAACAACACTTTGTGATGAACAGTGAATGTCACTAGGATAGAGTATCATAAGCACTAGGATAATAAGCAACATTTTGTGATGAACAGTGAATGCCATTTTAATTGACACAGTTGATTTGCTTGACTGCAGGAGTACCTACCTATGCTGGTGTCATGGGAGAGATTCCCATCGACTCATAGTTTACGACCGGAGCTGACATTTAAGGATAGAGCAACTATTGAGGTTATGGGCTTGCGACATATTTTATATGTGCCTGAGTTTTGGGTGAATATGGGATTGTTGACTGCTTTAGTTGAGAGATGGCACTCAGAGACTTGTAGTTTCCATTTGCTGATGGGTGAGATGACAGTCACCTTAGAGGATGTTTACAGGATTTCGAGGATACCGATCGATGGGGAGTTGATTCCCTGTGATTGAGATGGAGATAGGGATGCCTTGAGATGAGTGTTTCAGGATCCGGGATTGGAGATGAGAGTAGGACACATGGCATGGGAAACCATGACATAGACAAGATTGACACCACCATCAGTACTGGCAAGAGTGATCAGTGGGTTCCTATGTCCAAATAGGGTGACACAAGGGTTGGTTGTGGGATGGGGGAGGACTTTGGAGAGGGATACAGCTAGGCTCAGGAGACAGTTGAGGGACACTGAGTGGGAGAGGGATCAGGCTATCCAACGCTAAACAGAGGTTGAGACAGCACTAAGGGCAGGGAGGCAGGCGACAGAGGACACAGGAGCTGGATATGCTTATGTTCTGCAAGTCGAGGAGGAGATAGGCTACTGGAGAGACCTATACTATGGATTTGTGCCACCAGAGCTGCAGGCTAGGAGCTTTCGTAGACCATCGCGGACAACAACGATTACTGGAGGGAGGGACAAGAGACAGGCATCCAGCAGTGGGGTCATGGGTCCTCCACAAGCACCAAACAGAGGGGACAGGAGAGATGATCCTGGGGCGGGTCCTTCCAGGGCTCAGACTCCATCGAGGCCAGGCAGCTCCGAGGGAGGGAGTTCATCATAGCCTTAGAGGGCTCCCTGTGTATCAATTTTCTACCATTTTATATGATGACACCTTTGGGTGATTGTAGCCATATGATTTTGACATCATTGTATCATGACACTTATGATTTTGATATATATATGAGATGATCCTTGTGGCAGCTATATGCATATGTACCTATGTGATGAGATGTTTCATGATGTATGTTTCTATGTGATGCTTATGATATGGATGCAAATATGTACATAATGAAATGCAATATTTTTGTTCTTTTATGTTTTTATATGTTATGCATATGTGAATGTGAATGTATGCAATGGAGATGAATATGATAATGTAAATAACTATTTACATGATGAAAATGTAAATTGTGCTAACATGTGTTGTGTGCAGGATGTGATGCAATTGTGATATCTATATGTATGTATGAAATGCTTATATGTGGTAATGCAGGTGCAACTACATGAAATGCAAATATTTTTGGTGTGTCATTATACTCAGCCTTGTGATAGCAGGCTACATGGACTCAAGAAGGACGATGGAAGTCAATCAAGAAAGGGGGATGGAAGATAGAAGATATGAAAGTGAAAGAGCTTCTTGTGCCTTATTATCATTGAGCTTTATTATGGAAAAATAGGTTATGACAATCGAGGCATATGTTCGACCCAGAAAGTCGTTGTACCCATTTGCATGGAGATAACACAGTCACAAACAAGGAATGCCCCATTTCATAATAGACTCACAGTGTCCTCATATCCTTGGACAAGTCATAGCATTACTAAGAGACAATCTGTAGACAGCAAAGAAAATAGGTGACGATACCCCATCCTCGCCTTTCTAGTCAAAGACATCCTAGAGATAGAATCTCTAGTCAGAGACATCCCAGAAAAGCTAAAAGACATGTCACCAAAAGATAAAATCAAAAGAAAACCAAGACTTGACACCAACATCCACTGTAGTCCTCAAGTTTAGTGTCTCTTGTCACTTGTATAAGTCAATTTGATTGTGGTCACAATGTTCGCTTTCACAAAAGGATAGATAGCATTGAACCATAACGTTGTCTAAATCTGTTGAAAGATTTGACTTGTTGAAGTCCATTGATGTCATTTCGTCTCATCTAAAACTGACTAAATCCATGAAACCGATACTTTATTATGGAGAAGACAAAATTTTATTGTGGATTGACGATGAAAGTGTTTCTTTGTTGCGGATTGTGCACTGATAGACTGAAGAAAAGTGGAAGAAATTGTACTCCTCAAAATGTGTGATGCTCTTAGTTCCACACCCATCACTAGACGTAGGATTTGTCATAGCCATAGATAGGAGCTGATTTATTATGGATGGAGAGGGGTGGAAAGGAAGGTTTATTATGAATAGCGAATCAATCTTGGGTAGATCAATAACAAGCCATGATGGGAATGTGTAAAGTTTGTTATGAATGGATGGGTTGTGAGTGTGTGCAAAGTGAAAGGATGAAATGGAATCCTGAAGGAGGGAGGAGCAATGTCTCTACGCATGGAGCTGGTGACCCATTTTTCACCCTAGTACTTTCCCAGGGCGCCACCAAAGTGGTTTTCACCATTGAATGAAATGTTTTTTATTTTTCAATTTTTTTTTAATTTTTTTTGTGTCACAAGGCGCATGTTTGCTAGGTTTTCACCAAGTAACGATTTTTTATTTTTATGATTTTTTTTTGTATTTTTGAATTAGGATACTCTGAAGAGCTATGTGTAAAACCTACGAAGGTGCATGTTGTTGATAGGATCCTCCAAAGGTTCACCCTCTGTGGTTGAGAGCTGATATGCACCAGATCCATAGGTTGTTGTAATGATGTAAGGACCAAGCCAATTTGGTTCAAATTTGCCCTTCTTGTCTTTGTCTTGCTGATTTTTAGGATGTTCTCTGAGAATTAAGTCACCCACCTCGAATGTGTGAGGCTTTACGTTATGATTGTAGTTGCATTGTTCCTTGACTGAATGATGTGTAGCTCGAGTGATTGTCTTCCTTGATAAAGGAACTAAGGTAGAATTGCTAGCGCGTGGACTACGTAGGCCCATATGTGTGTCAGCTAAAGAAGTTTGGGCATCCCTGATAACAAAGTCCTTTGAGGAAGCTCCATTAAAGGTCCATGATGTATCGCCAAAAGAGGATGGATGTGTGGAACAAGTGGATGAGGAATGAAGGCTTATGATTGCGAAAAGAAGTGAAAGTAGGATAGCATGATGGAGACTTAGGATCAACAAGTATGTTTTTTGACTTAAAATTGTAGAACTTTTGCCCTCAATTATTTTGATATTAGGGGAGATCAACTCTTGTTCTTTTTCTTTCATAGGATTTTTATCCTTGACCTTGATTTTTGCAGAGTCCAATAGCTTTTGATTTTGATTTTGACTGAAGGACTTCTCTTTATTTTTGACTTTTAGATTTTTCTTTTTAAAGCTTGATTTTTGATCCCCAATGAATAAAGGCTTTTGTAATTCTTGTTTATCCAATTCTGGAAGAGTAGTGAAAAAGGAATGAGTGGATGAAATGGTGAGGCTATGTGAGTTCTCAAGAGGGCTGGCAATACGCTCAATAGATTCTTCACTGGAACCACTCTTAGGACCATTGATATCAAAAGATGCTTGCACCACTAGAGGAGATTTGCATTCAGACTTAGTAGCCACAACACTAGGTGCTTCGTACCCAATTCCTTGGCATTGCAAATTGTTTGTAGGTTACTCTTGTTGAGTAAATGTGTTAGGAGACAGTGGGAGTTGATCAACATGAAAGATATACTCACCACATCCCATGTCTTTAAACTTGAACTTTTCTTTGAGCTCTGCTTTCTTTGATGTAGAAGCTTTTAAGGATTTTGGATCAACATATGTTGATGAAGGAACAACTTCTCTATTGACTGGGATTGTTATTTCTTATCCAGGTCGCAGATTGTTGCAATATATGAATGGATTGGGGTCAGCTTTGACGGTCACTTCAACTCCATTGTGTGGGAACTCGATACATCGATGATATGTAGATGGGACTGCGCTCATCTCATGAATCCATGGGCTTCCCAAGAGTATGTTGTATGTGAGATCTATATCAAGGACTTGACAAACCACATCCTTGGTAACCGATCCAACTCTGAGAGTTAAGGTGATTGTGCCTTTGGATGAATGCTCTTCATCATCATATGCCTTGATGGTGATTGCATGTGTAGAATTCACAGCTTTATCAGAATATCCCAATTGTTTAATAGTGTTCAATGTACAAATGTTTAGACCTACTTCTCCATCTATCAAGAATCGTTTTATTCAATGTTTGTGTAGGAAGGCTTCAATGTGTAAAGGTGCATTATGTGGCTAACTTATGGAGGTGTCATCGTCTTCTGTGAATGTAAGGGAGTGTGGAATGGAAAGGTATCCCACCATGGCTTGAAACTAGTCCACATTCAGATCAGTGGGGACAACAGTGTCTCTCAAGATTTTGTCGAGAATAGCTTTATGTGCGGGGGATATACGTAAGAGCTCGAGGATGGAGATAAGCGCGGGTGTCTTCCCGAACTATTCTACAAGGTCATACTTAGGTTTGGTTGATGAGGAAGTAGTGTTTTTAGCTAGAACACCTTGCAAACTAAATTTACCTCGACAAGTTGTAACATTACATTCAGAGGTTGGTTCAGAAGAAGATCCAATTCCTTTCAGGACGATCTTGGATCTTTGGGTAGAATTCTCAAGTGTTTTGTCCTTGATGATAATGGTAGAGACATAATTGTCCATTGAAATGTGATTAACAGTTGAATCATAGTTATAAGATGCTATGTTATAGTTGGTTTGCTCATCTGCGACTTTAGATTTTCCCTTGTCATGTTTTGGGAATGGTTCCTTAAACATCTCATGTTCTTGATTGGATGAGTGTCCTTCAATCTCAATGTCAGCTCTATCAATGAGATCTTGTATGATGTTCTTCAATCGATGACAATTTCTTCTCTTATGACCTTTTCTCTTATGAAATTCACAATACTCATCATCATTCCACCAATTTGGTTTGACCTTTGGCTCATATGGAGGCAAATCTGGAATCATTATTATTTTGTTTGCCACTAGCTTTTCGAAAACTGACTCTAGTGGTTCTCCCAATGGGGTGTACTTCCTTCGTGATTTTGAATTTGTTTGAGTATTCACTTGATTTTTTGTAGAGGTTGATCTAGAAAAAATGGTTTTGGGTCGCACTGTATTGGCATCCACAACACCATCATTGACTATGTTCTTGTTTTTATTCCAAAATCTTGGCTTGTCTTTTCCTTTATAGTCCTCTTTGTTTTCTTTGAATATCTTCATGACTCCTTGTTCAATTAGGACCTTCTCTATTGCTAAGCCTTTTTCAATGAGGTCCTTGAAGGTGGACAAACAAGCTTTTCTTAAGTCATAACCAATGTCTTTGTTAACATTTTGAGTGAACATCTCTACCATTTGTTTTTGTGGAATTTCACAAGGGCATCTGCTGGCTAGATTTCTCCATCTTTGTAAAAATGATGAAAAAGATTCTCCATCCTTTTGTTTGGTGTTGCACAAAGTAGTGACTGATATGTCTATCTCTATGTTGTATGAGAAATGTTGGATAAATGCCTTAGCTAAATCACCCCATGACTTAATTCCAAGTGGTAGTTGGGAGAACCATTCCATAGCTTGATCACCTAAGCTCTGTGGGAATAATCTCATCAAATATGTCTCTTCTGCTGCTACCTCAATGCAAGCCATGAAAAACTATCTTATATGTGCCTTAGGATCCCCTTTTCCTCTGTACTTATCAAACTTAGGTGTCACAAAGTATGTAGGGAATGGAGGCATTGGAATGCTTTTGTCAAATGGATGAGGACATATCTCTCTCATTGTGTAAGTTGGCTTAGGTGTATTTATGTCCTCCATTTTCTTTTGTAAGTCCTTGATTTGTCGTTCCAAATTGTTCTTAGGTGGAGATCGACTTCTTGGGCCATGTCCCATGCCTAAACCACCGAGTGGAGGAGGGGCATGTTGCATATATGGATGATATTGATCATATGGAGGAGGCCTATAATGATGTTGCGTATAAGGACCACTTGGTATAGAGTCATGGTGAGGAATGGAATATCTTCTTTGTCCTTGTATACCATACTCTATAGGAATGTCATGAGTTTGTTCTAGTGTGTTGCCCCCGAATTTGACACGGGGTTTCCTTGTGTCCAAATTTTGAACATGCCTTTGGATATCCAATTGCTTAAATGGTGGTAGGTCTTTAGCATTGGTATGTTCTTGAGTGTATTTTTCTACATAAGACTTCCATAATGGTCTGCGGAGGTGAGTATCATATGCTTGACCATGTGTGTATGGGACCTCTAGTTTTTGAAACAAATATGATGGTGATTCAAGCACAAGATGTGGTCCTCTATTGCCTCCACTAGTAGGCCTCCTTTGATCAATGTTGAGGTGAGGTTGTTGCAAAGGTCAATTTTCCATTATTTGAGACATGTCAAAATCATGAGGGATCTTGGCTCCACTTTGTGCCATCACTTGTAAGAAATATTGTCTATCTCTCCTCATTATTTCCTCAACCAATCTATTGAAACGGGGTTCCATAATGGAGTCTTCCACTTCTACTAGATGTACTGAAATGTTGTCCATATTGTCATTTTGTGTATCATTGTTATTTGTGTTGTCCATGTTCTCAACATTTGGAATGTTTCTATAAGCATCCATGTCAGGTAATGTAGTATGATCAGAATTGAAAAAGATATCATTGTCATACTCATAGGAACTCATGTTTGCTGACTCTTGAGCCTCTTTAGCTTCTCTCCTAGATTTTTGGGAATGAGTTTCAACCATGAACTAGGTATTGACCAAGATGTGTGAGACTAGATGAAAATGGAAAGATATGAAAAACCAAGAGTTGGATGGAATGTAAATGAATCTGAAGTGTACTTGCAATGTCCAAAGTGTAAGACCAAGTATGTATGTAGTAGAGTAGGTGTGGCTTCCAAAGAGATGATAGTTTTTCTTGACGAGGTAAGTTGACCTTGACTCTAAGTAAGACCAAATGAGACCCAAAGGTGATAAACCTTGATGAGGGACCACTTAGCAAAAAGTTGTTGTATGTAATGTGTTGACAAAGCAAGATGAGGACAAGCAAGTGACCTTTTGACTCAAGTTTAGACAAATGTGAATGTAATGTAAGGTGTAAAGCAATGATGAACTTTGTGAGACCCAAAGAAAGGTTGAATTCTAGATGAAAACCTGAAGAGATAGCTTAGATAGCTCAAGAATTCTGAAACTGACTGCTTTTTTGTTGGGCTGTAAATTTTTCCAATTTGTGAAGTTGTTTTGTTGTGACCAAATCTGAAATTTTGACTGTATTTCCGTGACAAGAGGACACAATGTGGATGAAGACTCAATGTTTGCAAGTGTTTGGACTCAAAATGACTCAAAAGAAGTGTGTTGTTTGATGTAAAAAATGTATTGCATACACTTGAAGACACAAAAGACACAATGTTTTGATGTTTGGTCTTAAATGTTTGAATGTTCAAAAGAAGACAAACACAATTCTTATGGTTGGCCAGGACAAT
Organism: Cryptomeria japonica; assembly: GCF_030272615.1. NCBI lineage: Eukaryota > Viridiplantae > Streptophyta > Pinopsida > Cupressales > Cupressaceae > Cryptomeria > Cryptomeria japonica. The sequence goes on along the minus strand of NC_081407.1, from coordinate 656,296,088 downwards.
AGTTGTTGATCCCACATGAGGCTACGCTATTCAGAGTGGATACTTAGATGCTTGACCCTACTGGCTCCACCCTCGGCACTCACTTCTCGGGGCAACCAAGCATCAGTCCCCATGAAAACTCCCCGTGGCGAACTTTGTATCTCTACTAAGAACCGTATGTGTGTGGGCCGCTCCAGAGGTCCGACCTCTTGCCCCAACAACTAGAAGGATTTTGGCTTCTAAAACAAAAAGGTGCTAGTAAGGGCATCCCCTCGTGTGGCCATACATGCAACACTTTCAGCTCCGTAAATACAAAAGGCTCCTAGCCGGTAGGGGTTACGCCCTACAACTAATCAAATAAATTTGATCAAACGGGTTTATGGGGAGACATAGTGTCGGTATGAACTAATCAACACATGTTATGCATAGTTTTCACCATGAATATAGTTGTTTATAGTGGTTCAAAAGAGGTGGGTTTTCCTTACTACCACTTGGGTCGTTCTCTCCTCACTAGTAGTCCTAATGACCACATGGGGAGATAGGCCCTCTAAAGATGAAACAAAAAGAGCCTATTGCCCAAGACACAAAAGACACTGGTTCAATTTTAGTGCACCAATTGAAGTGTTTGCTAGTCTATGAAAACAAGACACATAATAAAGATAAAAAAACCCTTGCCAAGGTCCTACAACAAAGATCTATTGGTAGTTTGGATTGTTTCAAATGATCACCTTTTCCTACAAGCACACAAGTTAGGTAAATTTTAGATCCAAAAGACTTTGTGAACTAGGGGCCTTCGACAAAACGATTTTGCTTTCAAGACAAGCTGCACCAATTTTGTTAGCTAGATCTGAAGATGTTAGCTCAATATAAACCAGATCTGAAATTCAAATGATGAAAAATCGAATCAAAGAAACCAACATGCAAAAACTTAACACAAACGCTAGATAAATACGCAAACGTGGTTAGATTTGACACAGACACAGTTCCTGAACATAGACGCATTTGGAGGCATCACAGACACGAATAGGGAACACATACGCGTTTCCTAGAATTTGCAAAAAAAAAAATGATGTTGAAGGCGTAGACGCGATTCAAAATGTCACAAACGTGGCAAAAAATAAAAATATGCGATCCGAAGGTACACAGACGTGAAAATGTCAAAATGTTGTCAGAAGTGTCAGATCTGCAACTTCAAAAACGCAAAATCTACAACAAAAGATGTTAAATGCAAAAGGGACAAGAGTCCCACTGGGCGTGCCAAAATGTATACGGTGAAAATGGATAACAACAATATTGAAAGACTAAATGAATTCAACCACAAAACCCTAGCCTAACAACAACAAAGATCCACCATAACATATGAAGATTACCTACGACAATGCAAATCAAATGAAATCACAAATATTATACCATCACATGTCCAATAGGTTTTGAATCTCCATTCTTCCTATCTCCATTGATCTTGCTTGATATATTTGCTCTTAGATTTTATATGTGCGCAAGAGCTCAACAAAGAACAAAAATGTGGTTGCAAGTAGGATCGCATATGAAAGATCGAATGCTAGGATGCTTGATTAGAATGTATATGTCCAGGGGTTTGATAATGAAGGAAGCATCTCCTTATATAGAAGACACTATAAGAAATGGAGGGATAAGATTGAGAGGTGTAAGAGATAAATGGTCGACTATGATTAGAGGGTAGGTAAAAGAAATAATAAAATAATGAGAGGGTAGGTAGTGTAGGAATTAAGAGATGAATGACATGTGTCATGGGTAGAACATGCTAATGAATTAATTAAATAAATAAAGATTTATTTAGTTAATAGAAGAAGTGGGATCAATTAAATAAATAAAAGTATTTATTTAATTTAGGAAAAGGATAATTTAAATAAATAAATGTATTTATTTAAATGAGAAATAAGGCTAGAAGAGGATAAATGAATGAATTAAATAAATAAAGATTTATTTAATTAATAGAAGAATTAGGCTAAAATAATTAAATAAATAAAGATATTTATTTAATTAAACTGGACAATTTTAGGTGTCTACACATTCAATAGATTGTCAAGTGGAGGAATAACCTGTTTTTTCTTTTTCTTTCTAGGTGTCATCTTTTTAGCTGGGGGCCTTACTGCCTATTGTTTTTGTCTTGTCTTTCTAGGTGTAGGTGAGGGTGTCGGTGAGGGTTTTCTTTTCCTTTCTACCCTTTTGAATACAACTGATATCTCACTGTCAGAAGAAGTTGCAAGCGGTGAAAGATGTGCTTCCGGTTGAAGTCCTTCCAATTCACTTTCCTTAATACCAGTTTTCTTCAGTACATCTTTTATTGCTTTTGCCTGTCTCGTTACCTTCCTCACTATCTGTTTAGTTTTCTTAACTCTTTTCTTAGATTGAATGCCACTTTCAATTGTTTCAGCACTGCCAAATACTTTTTTTGTCAGTTCCTTAGGAGCTTCTAAGAGGGCTTTTGCATAAGTTTCAATTATGTTGTCATCAGTCTCATATCCCATCTCGGTAACCCAAATAGTTCTAGGGACAACTGCCTCTATCCAAATTTCATCTTTCTTGATCACAGACCATATCTCTTTTTGATACTTATCAACAATTTCTTGAGATAGCCTTATTCTTGTCTTCATTCTTGCTTTCAAGGTTTGAATATACTCATTTATGTTTTTCTCTCTGTCATCTCCCATGTTGTTTAGTATGTCTAACAGTTGCTTTCCTATCGGTATATCAAAACCAAAGTCTTTCCTACCAATGTCGAGTACTTCCTTGGTAATGTATAGCATTAAGCACACAAGCAAGTTACAAAATCTGAAGGTTCCCTTCTTATATCACCTTTGATTTTCTTCAAGTTGTCTATCAATTCATCTTTAAGCCATTCACATACATCAATTCTTGCATTGTCATTCACCATGTCATATGCACTTTTAATACATAAGTTGGATACTGAGTTTAATCTATTTGCATGTGTAGCCTTATAATCAAGAATCATAGTGACAAATCTAACATTGATGTCCTTCACATCATTGACTCTTAGGGATCTTTTGTCAAATGTTGCGTTGGTTAAGGTCATCACAATGTCATTAGAAACTTTCTTAGTTCTATCGGGCCTGCTACCGGTGGAAGGTAAGCCTGTTACTGCCCTAACTACCTCTTTAGTGATCTTATGGATGGAATCCAACCAAAAGAATTCACCATGGACTCTGCTCAGGACTATTCTTATCACATCTTTCGGAAAATCAGGGATACTAAGAGTGTCCACAAAACCTAGGATTTCCACTACCTTGTGCTCTGGTTTGATATTACCATTTGCATCACAAATTACAGTTCTATACATGTTCTTAATTTCATCATCTCCTAGTTCCTCGATATGATAATGTATATATATATTATAGGATCCTCTACATAAACTACTCCCTTAGGTATTTTTGAAAATGCTCCTAGGGTATCATCTTTCTTCACAATTTCGGGAATCAGTTTGAACACAGGCCTAGGGTAATTGATAAGTTCAATCACAGTAGGGTTTGCAATAAATCCAAGTGCCGATAAAGAAGCCATAGCTATAAATACCTTAATCTGCCTTTAGGATGAGTGCTTGAATGAACTGCTTCACTTTTCTCTAAGGATGCCTTCACTTGGATTTTCGACTCTTTGGAGATTTGAATGCTCAGTGAATGAAAAAGGAGCCAATTCACTTGCTTTATAATGTTATTTCTTTCAACTACCACATTTAATGCCTGTCGATTAAGTCAAAAACTTAACTCATCTGTCAGTAAGGAAGTAATTCAACTTCTCACCATCAACCGAGGGTAAATTAGCATGTTTTCAATTTGTTGCCATACCCCCAAGGAATTTTCTTTAGTTAGATGAAGAATCTCCTATCGGTGGAGAGATACTCTGTTCTGCTGGTGGAGGAGTATTCCCATCAACATTCTGATCTGACTTTCTAATCCATTGCTTTGAGAATTCTTGCTTTACCTCTTCAACTTTTTCTTTACCTTTCAAGCTGGGTCCTTTGTTGTTTGTTGGTGATTTCTTACTTCTACAAAATTTTGCAATATGTCCAATCTTATTGCATGCATAACAAGTCACGTTGTTGTTTTTTAATAACTTTCCCATATCCTATGCCAGTATGTATTTTGCATTGATTAGATAAGTGTCCAAATCTTCCACAAACATAACATCTTACATTCATTCTGTAATTTTCTGAATTATGACCAACTTTGTTGCATTTAGAACATTGACTGGTGGGTGTATTAGTGTTCTGATAATTTCTAGATCTACACTGATTTGCTCTATGACCATACTTGCTACAATTAAATCATTTCCCATTAAATTTGTAAGCATTAGGTTGTCTTACCAGTTTGCTGTGATCATGATTGTTTGCAGTACCGGAGCTTTCACCAACTTCAAAGCCAAGGCCATTAGTATCACCATTAGGTTTCTGATTCTTCAGCATGTCATCAAGTTCTTCATAACTTTTCTTAAATTTCTCTTTGTGTTGATTTGCAGCAGCTAGTTCATTCTCTAAGATTCCTTTCTGTCTCGTGAGTTCATCTATGTCATTTTGTGTATGCATCAAGTCTGTCTTCAACATATCATTTTCATGACTGAGTCTTGTGTTTTCATTTCCAGCATCATTCAATCTTCTAACCAAGTCATCTTTATTCTTCTTTCGATTTTCCGTTTCTTTACAAAATCTCATAACCATATCCTGCATCTCATTCTTCATTGTACTATTTTCTTGTCTCAATTTGTTTACCAGATCATTAAGGGTTTCCTTTTCATCATCATCATTTTGCATCTTTTCACAAAGTTCTCTTCTCTTGTTTCTTGCAATAGTGATATTCTCTTGAAGTCCTTGAATGATGTCCTGCGCAGCCTTCAGATCATCTTCAAGTTTGATATTCTTCACTTTTTCTGCATCATAGTCTGAAAGAGTTGTTTCCAATTGCTTTCTCAAGTTTTCCATCTCTACCGGTGTCAGAATCTTCCTCAAGTTGTTAGGCTTTTGAAAATAGAGGACCAGGCTATGATACCAATTGTTAGGATTCCCAAAGATACTGAGAGGGGGGGTGAATCAGTATCTGACCAGTTAATGAATTTTCTGAACTTATCATATGAAAAGCACACCAAAACAGTGTATCGATAAACCAAAATTAATGCAGCAAATAAGAACAATAAGCACAACATGAAAGACACACCATAACATAATATTTTAACGAGGAAACCCAGTGTGGGAAAAACCTCGGTGGGATTTGTGACCCACAATATTTGCTTACTGGCCAATAAGAGAATATTACTATTACAATAGGGGCCTGCACATGCAGGAAGGCCAAGTGCCTAAAGCTCGCTGCTCAGTTACAAAAGAAGTCTCACTGACTTACAAAAATGGATTATACAAATCCAATGTCATGTACTGCTTTAGATCAGCATCTGCTATGCTAGGTTCAATACCAGTTTAAGCTCTGCAATAATCATAAACCCTTATCCAAAATTTGCCTTACAATTCGCACATTAGGTCTACAATAATCTAACCATCTCCTTTTTCTAAATGATCTGCAAGATCTCATACTTATACGAGTCTTATTACAATTCGCCATGTCGGCTTACAAAAATATTTTACAATTAAATACAAAATATAATTAAGCAAAATTCATGTCGGCCATGGTGCCAGTAATCAATCTTTTCGGTGCCGGTGAACTGTATGCCGGTGTAGAGTCTGTTGGTGCCGATGCCTACCGGTATCATATGATTTTAAGGTTGCCATCAATGACAATACCTTCAATCACCTACAATTTCTCATTGGAGTGTGCATTTGCCAACATGAGAGTGTAACTAATTAAGGAAGTGGAAGAGTTAGTGAGATAGTGGAAGAGTTTGCAGATAGTAAATATTTTCATTCATTTTCCTCTTGGCCATGTCTTTCCATGCCCTTTCACCCTTCATGTGTGGCTATTTATAGGCAAAAAAAATTTATCCACCATTGTAAAAATACTCAAAGAACAGTTTGCATGCTCAAGAAATAGAATTGACGGAGGCATCGTGTTGAGAAAAGACTTGGTGCTTCGATTTTCTATAGTTTTTATGCAATATTCTTGGGAACTCCATTCTAATGTTATCATAGCTAACATCACATTGAGTCCCCGTAACCTGATGTGGTCATTTGTAAAGATTGATATTATTTATTTTATTTTGAGTTTCCTATATTCACAACTATTGCTAATTTTTGTAGAGATGAAGTTTTAACACTATTTCATGGTTTATTATTTTATCTTTTATTTTTATTATTGTTGTAGTTATCATACTGGCATTTTGAATCATGCAAAGTTTTTTAAATATGGAAATCCTCTGAATAGCAAATATTTTTATTAGTTGAAAAAATAGGGAAGCCTAACAACTCCTTCCCCTACTCCAAAGACAGTGGTAGCAAAGGCAATCCAATATTTGACAAGATTTGTGCATGATTTTTTTGGCTTACCATAAGCATCAACCCCTAAAATGGAAGCAATGTCAAACAACAAACCCAACACACCAACAACAACATCAGATAGGTATAAATATTCATAACTGTTGAGAGTATTTGATTTTCTCATTTTTTCTTTTACTCTAATGCATATATAAGCATCAAAATAATGAACCAATTTTGTCATCTCAATACAAGCATCTACAACTTACAAAGTAGGTGATTTTAATTCAAGTCAATAGTAATAAAAGGTATGCATTAACAGGTGAAATTTATGGTTTTATAAATTTTATTTTTTAAATGACCGAGTCTCCTTATTTGTATGAGAGGACTAATTGGTTTGATGTTGTGCCATCCCTTCGGGAACATGTGATGATACTCCCTACACTAGCACTCTAATACTTAGGTCATGGTAGTTTGAGTAGCATCCAAGAGATTTATTGTTGTTTGATCAATTCGGTTGTTTTATTGCATTATTGTGCCTTATGGAAAGTTTGGTGTTGTTCATTGACAATGCCTCCTTGTCTTTAGTGTTGCTATTTGAGGATGCTTCCTTCTAAGTTATGATGATTATTGTTGTTTGGGAACCATTCTTTCTTAATGTTGCTTTATGATTATGATGATGTATTTGTGTTAGCATCTCTCTATTTCACGTTGCATTATGATTCATGTTGCTTTGCATTGTTCATGTTGAGTGTTTACTCCATGTTGGCATTTGTGTATACCTCATCCCTTGTGCTTTCTTGATTGAGTGTTTTGGTAGTGTGACTATATTCGTGAGCATGGTGGGGTGGACCTAAGGGTTCCACATGGTCAGGTGGCATTGCAAAACACCATTAGGGATTGAAGGACTTGGCTTGGAGGATTGGTATTGAGAGTTGATCTTCTCTCCCTCTTCTCCTCATTTTCCTTCTTGTTTTTAATTTATTATAATTGTAAATTATGTAATAGACTCAAAAAAGTGTAATCATGTAATCCTATTATTGTACACTCCCTATGGAGATTGATGTAATTGAATGATATTGCGATTGATTATAGTAGCTTTATGTGTGCCTTTTTTGGTATTGGACACGATTAGATATGCTATCTTCTTTATGCTTATTGTGTTGTCTTGGATTGGTTCATAGGAACACCTTATTTGGTGCTTAAAATGAACCTAGATGGTGTCATGCGATGTGTTGAGGGTGTCTTAGTTCCCTCTCATTGTTGTCTTACAAATTTGAGTGAATCTGGTAAGGTTTTGACAAAGATTTGAGTGTCTTAGAGACTTTTTTGCATACCTTGTCTCCATATCTTGTTGTTTTATCTTGTTCTGAGTGCTTTCTACATATTTGGACATTAGCAACATGTCTAGGGTGTCCAGGGGAACAAATGGCCCAACTAAGAAGCTCTCTAGTCTAGATGAATGTGTGTCTCAAAGGACAACAACGTAGGTTACCAGTCCCAAAGGAAATCAACACAAAAATTGGACACTTGCATGCGAAGAGTACACTTGCATGAGTGGAGGACTAAGGCATGCTACACTAATATCCTCCAAGTGCACTAGTGTACAAATAGATAGTTCAAATATTTTGTTGGTGGTCCTATTAGGCTTACTTGTCTGACATTGTTTCTTGGTGTCTAAAGGGTCAATTTGACCAAGTCATAGGTGTGTTTTGTGGCTTGTAGTATTAGGTAAACCTATGGGGTGTCTTTGGAGTGTTAAGAGAAAGTTCTAGTGGTGTTGGTGGCATTTAGGTGTGAATAATTGTCGGCAACACCTAAGACCTAATAGAAGGTCATGTTGTCAAGTCAAGTCTTGTAACTTCATGGAGGATCTTGTATGGGTACAATCACCTTGTTGACATTGCCTTAGGTGTATGGAGGTCCTTCCCTAGGATTTATTGATGTTGAGTGCTTTAAGTTTTATGCTTGTGCAATGTCATATGTTGACATGATGTTGTGTTTCTTGAGGTTCGAGCTTTGAAACTTGTTTATGATGCACGGGTTACACTTAATTGTTTCAAAAAAAATATTTCCATGCATTCATATGTGTATTTAGCTTTTATCCTCAATGGTTCCTTAGTAGGGCATTACAATAAATACATATGTAAATGTATATATGTATATGTATACACATGCAAATACACATACATACATACATACAAAGAGATATGTGTGTGTGTGTGTGTGTGTGGACATAAATAGGTGTCTACTGTATGTATGTATGTATGTACATACCGTAGACACCTATTTCTGTCCACTCAATTAAATGAATTTTATATTTGTTTAATTATCATTCATCCAACTATAATTAAATTCGCATTTAATTAATCCTTTCTCCTTTTCCAACTATTAAATAAATTAATATTTAATTAATTCATCCTAACCCTCTTCTCCTATTAATAAAATAAATTATTCAATTTATTTAATTTAATTCACTTAATCATATTTTGATAATTAATTAAATAAATAGAGCATATTTGATTAATTAATCCCATCTCTCATATTTAAATCTCATCTCTCACATTTAAATAAATAAATATTTATTTAAATTCCTAAATCTCTCACCCACTTGCATCTTCTAGAAAATGCAAGTTGTAAGTTAACCCTCTTCCTAATCATTTCTAAAACCCCTATCATTAGCCTAATCACCCTTTAGTGGTTTGCACATTCCTAAACCAAAGGTTAACCCAAAACCCATCAACTCAAGCCTTTAATGGCTTCCTTTAAAGCCTTCAAGCCTTTAATGGTTTCCTTCTAGAGTCTTTTTAAGCTTTAATGGCTTCCTTCAAAGTCTTCAAGCCTTTAATGGTTTCATTCTAGAGTCTTATCAAGACTTTAATGGCTTCCTTTAAAGTCTTTAAGCCTTTAATGGTTTCCTTCTAGAGTATTCTTAAGCTTTTAATAGCTTCCTTCAAAGTCCTCTTAAGCCTTTAATGGTTTCCTCCAAGTCTTCAAGCATTTAATGCTTTGTCCACCTTCCTCTCAAGCCTTCACTTGTTGACACTTGTGAACACATGATTGGCTTGATGGAGAGCACATGGATTGAGGATCAACACTTCCTCAACTAATCCTAACTGTTATGCCCCGCATACTTTCCCCCTCCATTTCGTTCCTATAAATGTGGGTCCCCCTTTCTTATCTTATTTTCTTGGTGTTTTCCTTTCCTTTTGGTGTTCATTGTTTTGCCTCTCCGATGTTTTGGGTTTCCTAAACCTCAGAGTCCCTTTTGTTTTTTTCCTTTGTTTGCACTCTAGAACCTCAGGTACTTGAGATCCCGAAGTGCGTCTCGTCCCTTTGTTTCCTTTTGCTTTGGTTTGGCTTTGGGATTTTGAGTTTCCGAAAACCCGAAGTCTCTATTGTTTCTTTTTGCATGCTTCGAGATTCCGGGATCTCAAAATCCTAAAGTATCCCTTTGGTTTTCTTGGATTTCAAAACTTCGGGATTCTTGAGTCCTGAAATCTTATTGTTTGCCCTTGTATTTGCCTCGGGATTTCAGGTTCCCAATACCCTGAGGCTCCCCCTTTTTTTCTCATTGGAAAACCTCAAAATCAAGGGTTTTCAAAATCCTAGGCCTTCCCTTTCGTCTTTCTTTGAAGACCTAGAGCACTGGAATCCCGAGACTTCGGGTTCTCTTTGTTTTGTGGTTTTCCTCTAGATTTTCGAAACTCTAGAGTTTCGAGGTCACTTGTTCAGTGACCCTAGAACTCTGAGATCTTGGAACTACGAAGCATGTCTTGGTTTCCGTGCTAGGTCGGGAATATAAATAGGGCCCCAAGGGGCATTTGAGATCATTTGTGTGCTTCCATCTTTCAATCTCTTCTCTACTCTCGGTGATTCGGTTTCTCCTATGACGTGCTTTCCCTCTTCTCCTTCCTTTTCTCGGGTAAGTTCTCCTCTTCCTAGCCTTGTGTTTGTGTTTTTCTCTTCTTTGGTGTGCTTCATTTTTCATGTTTCCTAGCTTAGGGATTTTTCTCCAATAAGTCGAATCTTGTCATCAACAGTTAGAGTTTTCCAATCTTTTTGTTCTTTTCCTTCTCCCACTCCAGAATCCCAAAACCCTAAGATATCGGAGTCCCTTATTGGTTTATTTTTCCTCCAATCTGAAATCTTAGGTTCTCGAGATCCTAGAGTCTCTTCAAACGTTTCCTTCCCCTAACTTCGAAACCCTGGGTTCTTAGGATCCTTGAGTCCTTTGTCAGTTTGCCTCTCCCTTACTCTGAAAGCCTGAGTTCCCAGGATCCTAGAGTCCCTTCAAAGATTTCCCTCTTTCATTTTGAAACCCTGAGATCCCATAATTCTAGAGGCTATGCCTATCCCATGTTCGCCCAACTTCGAGACCCCGGATTCTCGGGGTCCTGAAGGTTGTTTTCAATTGTCTTGTCCACTTTGGGAATTTGGGATTTCGAGATCTCGAAATCATGCTTAAGGATTTATTTTGAATCTGAAACCCTAGGATCCAGAGATTCCAGAGTTCACTGTTATGAAAAGGATTTATAAGAGTATTAACTAAGTGCTAATTATACATATTCCTTTGTGCAGATTGAAGCAGTCTTATGGAAACATCAGCCACTCCTAGGAAGAAGACCAGAAGTGAAGTCAGTCTTAAGAAGAACCCAATCACAATGAAGTACCAATACCAAGGCTAGATATTGATCTCCAAATTTTAAAAGGAGATACAATGGGTTACCGCTACATAAATAGGGCATGTTGAACTAGATGTAATTACGTAGCAAATGGATCAAATAAACATCAAGGCAGCATACAGGAGGATCAAAAGGTTTGGGCTCGTGGAAGCCACAGTCTTTCCTCAAGCGGTGCAGTCCCCAGAACTAATATTATAAATAGCCCAACACTATGACAAGGATACCCGGAGATGCATGGACACAAAAGAGAATGTAGTGGTCGAGCCCTCACCCGACATGCTTGCCATGACCTTCAGTATTCCAGAATATGAGAAAGTACTTTAGATAATCAAAGAGGAAGCAATACAAATGTTCAATAAGAATATTACAAAAAACAATTGCCATATAAATGAGGTGTGTCTTGAAGAACCAAGGAAATTGGGATTAAAGGCCACATACAACATCCTCAGGGCTAACTTCGAAGATGCACCAATGGACCTAATCATTATGCTTAGCCAATCCTTTTGCAAAGAGGACTGTAGGCACTACTATTTATGGATATTCCACTACATTCACACTATTCTAATAGGGAAAGAATACTTTGATTGAGCACAAATTATATTTGATACTGTCCATGAGAAGATGTGTAATGTGTTGGCGATAAACAAGTTCTTCATGACCTCCTACATAATTTGGGTAGTTGCCAAGAGCGGCATCTACCCTAGGCTGAATACTAGTGGTAGATTTGGAGAAGCACCTAAGGAACAAAGGGCATGGGAATATTATACTCAACTACCTGTCCAATATGCCAAGTTTCATTTCAAAAGGATTGATGATACTTTCATATATGCGATCATATGCAGATTGACAAGCAATTTTGGGTATTAGATCTCTCTTGAGGCCATGAAAATGATATGAGAATGGGGAACATGGATCCTCCAGATTCAACGCTCCACCTTATCTGGTTAAGCGGATTCACAAGAAAACCCCTCCTTCTTCCCCAATACTGCAACAACTGCATCATTATTCTTGAATATGTGAAGCAGGTTGCGGGACTTCAATCCCTTATGAACCTCGGGCATAAGATTGGGGTCACTTTTCCAATTGCTCTGGAGTACTATAAGTGTCGTAACTTCTAGACAACCTAAACAACTATTAACGAGTTGCAGGATCTCAGCCTCAAAGAATTTGATTATGCCCAACAAAGGTATGACCCATTTGGAAAACTTAAGGCTATGATGTTGGTATCTTACGATGGTCATCTACCTGCATTAGAATATTTTTGGGCATGCATGCAAAATAGCTTTCAAGCTAGGAAAAGGGGGTTCTACAGGTTAACAGTTCCCCAAACCAAGGAATTCAAGATGGAAACAAATATTCCTAATGAGCTCAAGAATGATGAGGTGATACTTGACCCAACCTATGATGAAACCATGGTTGACAAAAGACCTCTCTCTCCAATTAGATGGTCAAAATAGGAGAAGGTGGATATCGACATTGTCACTGAAAAGGTATTTGAAAGGACAAGGCAATGGTTGAGTCTCAGGATCTGCCCCAGTGTGTCTAAGGACAAGAAGGAAGGGAAAGCTACAAGTAATCCCCAATAAAAGACCACCAAGGAGTATGTGAGAAGAATGAGATCTGAATCTAGAAAGAATACTCGAGTAGATCCATAGGTTACTATTCTTGCCATGGGCAAAGAAGAATTGATGAAACAATTGGATGCAAAGATGAAGGAGTCTCAACTCCTTAAAATAATAGTTGAGCATGAAATAACAACTGGGCTACTAGCAGTGCCATAAACTTCAATCGCTCTTATTGTACTGACAATCGGTATTGCTCCGGGCGAAGGCACGTCACAAGCACAAGATACCGAACAATGGGCTCCTCTCGCTCAAACACTGACATTGACCTCAGCTCCATCTCACAAGCAAGTGACGGTTTACAATATTGAGCCAAATTTAGATCAAGATGATGAGCCAATCTCTATGTTGGCTAGTAAAAGGAGGGAAAGCCTTATGCAAAGACATCCATCATCCACCTCTCAACATGAACATATTACCCAAACATTGGTTGAGGAACTTAATGACCTAACAACAGGGTTGCCACAAAACATATGAGACTCAAATAGAGACCATGGAAGTGGATGACCAGGACGAGCAAGATGAATGAATGGTTCTCACTCCACAGGACCATGAATTACTCCCCAAGTAGTTAGAAGGAGATGAAAAAAAATTGCAAGATGATGTAAATAAGGAAACCCTAGAACAAGGAGTGGGCGAAAAGCTAGAAGAATTTACGAAGCAACAACAACAACAAATCTATGAACAAGTGTTGCAAGCAAATTTGGCTCAACAAATTTCACAACCTCCACTATAGCGTGAGGAGCTCATACAACAAAACATGAGCACCAACAAGAAGAAGAAAATAAATAGCAAGAGGATGAGAAAGAACAAGAGAAACAATTAAAGATCCATGCAGTTCTTGCTCAAGTCACCACACAGGCCCAATAATTGGACTCTAGTATGCTGCAATGGCTAAATTTTAGTTTCCAGAAGAAGGAAAAGATTTTTCTCCCTAATATCACCTTACAAGAGGCATTTGGTGAGTCACCTAGGAGAACCAAAAGGGTTAAAACTCTTCATCATCTCTCAAGGAGTGACTCCAGAGATATTGTGGCTAACATTACTGTCGCAAAATATCAAATCTCTTAGGTTAACGTTGGTAAACAAACCAAATGGGGGGAGATAGTTTCCCTAGATGCAGCCACTACTTCCATCAAGATAAGGATAGAAAAGGAGTACAAGTCTAAGAAAGAAATCAAGGCTCAGCTGTAATAGTACAAACAGTTGCTCGTTGAAATGTCTAGACCATTGGATTCTAGAACTAGGGACACTCTATCTTCTACCTCGACACTCCCACAAGAAGAAGTCAAGTCATTATATGAAATGAGGATAGTAGCTACTAAGGTTATGATGTTCCTCCAAGACACTATGGATATTTATGAGGACACTCATCTCATTGAAAGGGGTATGATCCTATTTACCACCCAATGAAAGGCCCAATCTACTAATATCACAAAAGAAGTTAAAATGTTGAAGAAGATCAAAGATTTGGGTGAGGAGGTGATTAAGAGAGAGGATATATTAGGGGAGAAGATTTTGGTATTCTACAAGCCTCTATTGATGGTTTGGAATTCAAGTCAAACACTATACACCAATGTAGAGCTAGGGCATTGAAAAGACACCCACCTCTTTTAAGTTTCCTCGATGAATATGAGCAATATGTTGTAAAGGTCTTGGGTAAGCATGGATGAGAAGTTTTGCAAATCAAATCACTTAATCGGGAAGAAGTGCTTAAATAGTGGGATACATATATGTCTAAAAACTTTTCTCCCACTGTAGAGTTCAATATGGATACGATGGAAAGGTATATGTATCTCGTCCTCAAGTCATACCAAGCCACTCAACACAATAGACAACCTAGTCGACGACATGGATGAACTCAGGGAAAATCTAAGGGTTGCCAAATTTTGCATTGAATACTTCCAGGGTCCACCATAGGCTTCAATTGACTTTTACCTAAGCAACTACTAAAGCTACAAAGAAAACAAACAACAAATAGGCAATTGACTCATAGCGCACCCCTATTGCCATAGAGAGGAAAGGCATAGTCGTGGTAATTACTATAGTTTTAAATAAAGATTTCTAGTACACTTGTCATGCATAGTGCCACCACCAGGAAAGCACAACACACATGGAGACCTTGCATATTGTTGCATATGGAAGAAACTATTTGTTCATGGGTGTGTAGTGTTAACTAAGTGGAGTTCAAAAGCAGCAGATTGCATGTCGATTGCGACTCCCACCATTTTGTAACTAAGTTATAGGTATATTTTGTTCCTAGGAAATAGGGGCGTGGTACTATAAATGTAACTAATCAAGCCATTTCAAGGGTATGAAAATTGAAGGTTGGAGGCCCTAGTTTAGGATTTTATTTGCAATACTTTCATTCCAAACATTTTAAGTTTCAAACTCTGTAAAACTTACTAAGTATCAGTTCTCACTGGTACCATTATTATTTCACAAGTAATCAATGCAAGATGCTTTGTGGATTGCCTGTTCCATGACCTATGTTGAATGGAGTTAGTATTTTTGTGATTTAATATCTTCTTTCATCTTAGGTAGCACTATCATTCTGGCTTTTGTGGATTTCACATTTATGGTGTGTGAAGTTTAATCAACTCCTTTGCATGTAAGATCGTAGATCTTACATGTGGATGGAAGTTTCATTCACTATTGTCTAGTTCATCATAGATTATATCTAATTGTTTGAAATATTTATCTTTAATTTAACAAACTTGCATAATTATTTTTGTTTCTTCTTCACCCTTTATATCTTTTGCATTTTATTTCTGAGCGACTCTTGTAAGTGTCTTCTATAACTAGCAATACCACCTTGATTGAACAAGTCACCTTGAGTTACCTTTGCATCATTGTGACCCAACAAACAAGACCTTGGGGAGTAGGGATTTTGTAATCCTAGCTCTTTTTAGGAGAGGCTCTGCTTCGCAAAGCCTGCATGTTAGGTGGATATAAAAGGTGGGTATAAAAGGCCCATGAACACTAACCCTTCCTCAACCAAATCAATCTCAACCCTTCATTTTCCCATTTTCCCTATAAATAGATCTCATTCATTCATTGTTGAGGGTCACACACACAAGATTTATCCATGCATTGTTACTTTGTTTAGAATTTTTAAGGCTTTGTAGGAAGAATTTGTATTATGTTTTAGCTCTTCCATTAGTTGGAATTGTTATTTAACATTAATACTCTATTCACATCTTCAAGCATTCAACACTTCATATAATCAACCATCTCCCATCTTTCATTTGACATCTATTGTGCTAGTGCTCAAGATGAGGGCATACTTCACACAGAAACAAGATCTTGGAGAGGAGGAGGACAAGGAAGAGCCATGGTATAGGGAGCATCATGGGGAAGTAATTTTATTTTATTTATTTCCTAACTAGCTTCTTGTGTTAATCTCCCTTGGTAATGCTTTAGATGGATTTGTCTTCATGTTTTGCTTATGGTTGAAAGCTTGTTACTAACATGATTTTTTATTGGTTTATGCTAACCTCCATTTTCACCTATGTATGTATGTATGTGTTTATGAAATTATGTATGCATGCATGCATGTATGTATGTATGTATGTATGTATGTATGTATGTGTACACACACACATGTATGTATGTATGTATGTATACACACACACATACATACATACTGATAGCCCTGAAAATTGATTGTCTAGGGTTTATCAATTTATCAATTTATCCCAAACTTTGTAAAGAAAAACCCTAACCTTGTCATATCTCGTCATTTCTTTTTCCCACTTAAGGCCAAGGGTTGTTTACCATGGGCGGGACCATTTTATGTCCTAAGAGTTAAGTTGTGTTAGACCGGTTTTAGAAATGATTTTCCTAAGTTGCCGGAAAAATTTCCCTATAGTCGGTCTCATTTTAATATTTGTGCCCGCGCCCGCATTTTTCCTAAATCTAAAATTCCTAAGTATTTCGGTTGGTTGATAAAAGAAGAACAAATCTAATGGTTTGCATGTCCTCAAGGTTGAAAGTGCAGTGAAGATAAAGACCGCGACATCACGAGATGATGTCGCGTGTCTTCAATGGAAAAGGGTGAGATGACAATGTAACTTACCGAAACCTCGTGTTACCGGTTCTCAGGCGGTAAAGACTGGTTTACTGATAGTCCTATCAATTGGCACATGTTCAAAATGAATGGTGATGTTATGTTCTGAGATAAAAGATGCCCAACTTTTAATTGTGAAAAGGTTAACGGGCACTGTGTTGAAGCGGTAAAATGTGAACATATCTGATGGCCCTCGTATCCCCGAGATGGAAGTTGCAAGAAGGTTATGGACCGCGACATCATGAGATGATGTCACATGTCCTGAGCTGATCCGGAAGACCTACGGTGGGGCCGCTAACAACGTCGGGCTAAGAGATGATGTGCCACGATTTTATGGGTCCACAAGTACATATGGAAGGTCAATTGTCATATCGACCATTAGTGATCGTTAGATCTGCTAGGCTGGGTAGGATCTACGATTGTTATAAATTTAAAATCAAAAGGGATCATTAAAGGATATTGGTCGTAGCCCGCACGGGAAAGATAGGATGAACAGGATGCAGACTTGTCGACTCAGAGTGGATAGTGACAAGTTGGAAGATTTAGATACCAACTCATTTCAGAAGGATTATTTTCAAATTTTCTATTGAGTTGAAATTGATTCAATAGGGCAAGGACAATATCTCAGAGATGTGAAAGGATTGGGATAAGCTTAAGGTTTAGATATGATGGATCATGAGTTCTCTGAATAAATTCAAAGATTGCCTGTTGACAGAGATCCTGAAGCAGAAAATGTACACCCATGGAAGAATAAAATCAGGATAAAATTGTTCGCACAAGATGAACCTTGGTAGGAAAATATAGTGGATGTGATAGGCATGATTTCTAGTGTCCATAGCTGGCAGGTTGAATTGAAAGCACCAGAGTGATGATTTTTCATATGAGTAAGCACTACTAGATGAAGTGTTTTGACTATAAATATAGTAGGGTGGTGACTTAATTGGTAGGAGAAAATGAAGCCTTTCTATTTTCTGAGTGCAGTTTTTTCTTCTGCAAAGAAAATGGTGTTTGAGCAAGGTCGTAAATGGAGTTGCTATAAGCTCTGTGATACCGGATGGATGTTTTCTCTCTTGTGTGATTATGTTCATTGTCAGAGGGGTTGTGAAAGTGGGGAGGATTGCCAAAGGGGGCGTGAAAGCCTTTTCTTATGAAAAAAGGCCACGTATGGCACAACCTTTGCTTCTACTCTGTCACTGGATGGCAGGGGGTTTTGAGAGAGAGCCTGTAGAGGAATGAAAGAATAACATGTTTGGGTAGGGAATGGTAGATAATCATCCATGTGGTTGCATGGAAGTTGCGACCTCTCCCCAACATATTATGTTTCACATGTAGCTCCTCCTTCCACTTTATTCGATCCTGGGCATGAAGGCTTGAGGTCCTCTTCTATTTTGGAGGTGACTTTTCTTCTTGCCGGGACCTGGTTTCCTTTCTTAGAAGGGAAATGATCTGCAGGATAAAAGCGTAACATCTCACACTCCATTCGAAGGTGTCAGGGTGATAATGGCATGGCTCAAGCAGTTTTGCTTCTACCAATGTTCTAGTTAAGAATGTTGATTCACAGGTACCAACACATGGATATGAAAATATCTTTGTAACAAAATTGCATATGGCCTTTTAGGCCTAATTGTCGAGAATGAATTTTTTGTTGACATGTGTCTTTTGGCCAGAAGCTTGTTGCTCCCTTTCTTCTATAAAAAAGAAAATCTAGGCTAGAAGAAGGGTTCAGATTTTTGGGGAGTCTCTTGTAGGCTCAACTTTCTTGTTCCTTGGGTTTTTCCTTGTCTGTTTCCAGTAGTGAGTCTAGGTGAAGTGAACAAACTATAAAGTCTTTTACAGAGTGAATAAAGAAATGTTTTAGTGTCAAGCTTTGCACAGGTTCTTGAAGGAGTTATATGTAAATCTCATCCCGTGATAGAAATAGTATGTTTATTCAAATAAAATAGAATTCAGATTCTTTTCTCGCCATTGCATGATTTTATCAATTTTGAATAAAATCAACTAAGGGTTTGTTTTATTCAGTGCATTGTTGTGATGTATGTAGCTTCTTGTTTATGCTTCGGCCCAAGGGGTCAATTAAAATGTTTAAATAGAGTTGCAGAATGATAGGACTTGTGCAGGGATTTTTAGATAAGTAGTTTGGGTTGGGATTGTAAATAAGATATACTGTAAGGCAATATTATCTTAGATCTTATGCTATCAGATGAGATTCTATCACATTTTCAAGTTTACATTTCATATCTTTAGTTGCCTAATGGAGTAAGGCACTAATCACTGCGTGTAATCGGCTTTATTAACCAACCTTGTTTCAGTTTTACTGATGAATTGCTACAATATTTTAAATATCAGAATGTCATTGCTAAAGTCTTCATGTATTTTTTGAGTTGTGCCACCCATCTCATGCTCCACTTTAAGGTCGAGGATCACTGAAGGATTTTCCATCCTTGAGCATTCTCCCTTTTTGTCGAGCCCTCTTATGAGATAATTTGCTTTGTTTTTCAGTGAATTCCCGAGTGTGGTGCAAAGATCAGGAGATTTACTGAAGGGATTACCCTCTCGGGTTTTGCAGAGCCTGAAGTGTAGGAGGATTTTGTGTCCTTGTTGCAATTGATCCAAGCTTGAAGGACATTGATAGTTGGAAGTGGCTTTCCATAGGTATTTGGAGGAATTAGCTTGGTCTACCTTGTGGCAGTGCAAACCCATTTATTTTGGGCACCAACACATACATACATACATACATATGTGTCATTTTCAAATCTTTCTACTATTATGTACTATATATGAAAATATTCAACATGATTTATGTCTAATGGAGGCTTCCAATGTTTATAATGGATCCTACTTTAATGTTCTCAATGGTGGTAACTACTTGTTTGATGTGAAGGTGTGTTTCACATAGTCAAATTATGACCACACACACACACACGTACATGTATATATGTATGTATGTACGTACGCACGTACACACACGCACATCACAAAATAATGATCAAAAGTTTAATGAGTTTAAATAAGATCAATAAATTATAAATTTCAAATTTTATTTTAATGATTTCAAATAAATTAACTTGGCTCTAAAGTCAATTATATGTATATGTATATATGTGTGTATATATATGTATACCTACATACACACACATACATGCGCACACACACATGTGTGTGTGTGTGTATGTGTATGTGCATGTGCATGCGTGTGTGTGTGTGTGTGTGTGTGTGTGTGTGTGTGTGTGTGTGTGTGTGTGTGTGTGTGTGTGTGTGTGTGTGTGTGTGTGTGTGTGTGTGTGTGTGTGTGTGTGTGTGTGTGTGTCTATATATATATGGGAATTTCAGATATCACAAGATAAAAAATCTCCCCAAATTAAATATTATGCAAAAGATTACTTCATTTAAACACCATCACAAAATAACAAAAAAAATATTAATGAATTTTAACAAGATCAATGTAAATTTAAAATTCCATTTCAATGATTTCAAATAAATTAACTTTGCTTTAAAGTCAATTTTATATTAAAAAAATTAATAGATAAGACATAACACATAGAATTTTAGATAAAGCAAGATAAAAACTCTCCCCAAATTAAATATTATTAATACAGATCCCAAGTGCCATTGGAAAGATGCACATACAACATGAATATGAAGGTGGATGACTCTGAAATTCAAATAGAATGATTGTCAACCTCGGTCCCTCCATAATACAACAAAGAAAAACAAGAAATAATTTAAAAAGTCATTTATACTACAATGTTTCCCCTCCTCCCCAAATTAAATATTATTAATACAGATCCCAAGTGCCATTGGAAAGATGCACATACAACATGAATATGAAGGTGGATGACTCTGAAATTCAAATAGAACGATTGTCAACCTCAGTTCCTCCATAATACAACAAAGAAAAACAAGAAATAATTTAAAAAGTCATTTATACTACAATGTTTCCCCTTCCCTGGATGAAGTTGAACTTCAAGGATGTCCATTATATCCATATCCATTTCTCTGACCAGGCCTATCATTTTTGAAGGCACAACACCAATAGCTTGAGCAGGACAACTTTTAATTGCTATATTTTTTTCCTGGGTACCTAAATGATAGCCTAATTTTGTATACATAGAGAAAACACTTCAAAATAATGGGGACAACATACACAAAAGAGAGAGCACTTTGAAATAATTGGAAGCACATAGAGAAAAGAGACTAACAAATAAAAATAATAGGTATCTAAGGCTTACAAAAACATAGTTGAATATGGTTTCATAACAATAATACTTTTAAGCATATAAGGACTGAAGTAATCCTATGAAATAAGATGCTTATGGTACATAGATGCATATGAAAGGAAAAGGTCCATGATGGAGCCATTCTATTCTTCCCATGTATCATTTTTGGTAATTTGAAGAAAGAAAGAAAATTAATACCACACAATTCAATAGACATTTCAATTTTTAAATTTAAAAAACCAAAAATTTCACCTCTTCATGCATACCTTTATTACTACCGTTATGAATTAAAACCACCTACTTTGTAAGTTGCAAATGCTTGTACTGAGATGACAAAATTGGTTCATTTTTTTGATGTTTATATATGCATTACAATTAAAGCAAAAATGAGAGAATCAAATACTCTCCATAGTTATAAAGAATTGTACCAATCTGATGTTGTTGTTGGTGAGTTGGGCATGTGTTGTTTGACATTGCTTCCATTTTAGGGGCTAATGCTTATGGTAAGCCAAGAAAATTTTGCACAAATGTTGTCAAACATTGGATCACCTTTGCTACCACTACCTTTGGAGTAGGGGAAGGAGTTGTTAGGCTTCCCTATTTTTTTAACTAATCAAAATATTTGCTATTTAGAGGATTGCAATATTTAAAAACCTTTGCATGGCTCAAAATGCCTATACTAACTACAACAAAAATAAAAATAAAAATAAAAGTAAAAATAATAAACCATGAAATAGTGTTGAAACTTTAGCTCTGCACAAATCAGCAATAGATGTATATCTAGGAAACTAAAAACAAAAATAAATAATATCAATCTTCACAAATGATCACATGAGGTCACAGGGACTCAATGTGTTGTTAGCTATGAGAACATCAGAATGGAGTGCTGAAGCATCTTGCCTAAAAACTATAGAAAACCGAAGCATGCAGACTGTTCTTTGAGCATGGATATAATGGTGGAGAAAAAATGATTGCCTATGAATAAGCACGCATGAAAGGTAAAAGGGCACGAAGAGGCAGAGCAAAGAGGACAATGAATGGAAATATTTACTATCTTCAAACTCTTCCACTACCTCACTAACTCTTCCACTTCCATAATTTGTTACACTGTCATACATTGCTACCACCTTAGTTTTTGTGACGGTCATCAAATTTACTCAAAAATCAAATTGTTTACAAATACTTTTGCTGCCATTATAAAAAACCTCTTGACTCATTAATAATTGCTATATTATAATCCTAAACTACATAATATTAACAAATTTATTATGGACCACCCAAAAAAAAAATTTTAAAAATCAACAATAAGATACTAAAAATGATTGCTTTCTTGATAATTTAGGAGACTAATAGACTTACCAACCCATTACGGAAATTTAATTTGCCTAAATAATGATATTAATCACTGATGAAATTGACGCAAAATAAAGAAAAAAATGAAAAAAAGGAAAAATAAAAAGGTTTCGACACAAACCCAACCACAGGACCAGATCCCCCAACTTTAATTGCAAATGGTATTTCCTAACCCGTGGTTAATAATGGAATTTTAGAATGGATATAATTCTTACGTTTTTCTTCTGCTTTTCTTTTATCCTGGGCTCTCTGATTCAGCCTTTCTCTATCTAAATTGGACATGACCGGGGTTTCGAACCGCGGTCGATGATGGCAGCTCTCGAACCCAAATTTATGCTCTGCTAAAGTGTCTGGAAAATCAGTTATACGTAAGTGCTTGTAATATCTTTCAGTAATGGTCAATTCAGAGCAGTTTATTTTGAATTATGTTTTTAAAAAAAAATATTTTACAACTTTTGGGGTTATATATCGAAACTGCACAGAAAGATTGTTTTAAGCAGTTAAATGCAGTCTGATAGGTCGTACAGAACCAATTTCGTCAAAATAATGCTAAGAGTCATCTATTTCACATGAGTTGTAAACTATATGCGGGATGCGCCTAATAAATATGGGAAATTTTCGCTTTGGAAATAATTCTCTTGCACTGTCCCGAGCTTCTGAGTGCTCTGTCCGTATATTTTTAGCAATTTCATTGCTTTTTACGTAACTTCTTCAGTGGTGTAGATTTTCCAAAAGAGTTCGTTGTCTTTTTGGCATCAATTTTGGGAAAAAAGAGGATTGCTTGGATAATTTGAAAATTATATCATTCTAATTATACAAAGAAAGCGAAGTGGGGAAGAAGTTTCAAAGTTTCGCTTACATTTGATGCCTGTGAGGTTTATTCGACATTCCAGGCCTTCTATTTCTCTTAAAGAGAACGATTCTTTAAGAAGTTATCATCTATTTTACTCGCTGACAAGTTAGTCCGGTCTCTTGTGGTTCTTTTACAGCACGGACAGCAGGAAACTCGTGTTTAGGGACGGGGTCCTTTTTTCTTACATGTGGCTTACTATCTCCTGTGATTATGTTTACATGTCATATGCTTTTAGCCTTATTTATATTCTTCTATACACTATTTCAAAATGAGGTCCTCGATCATGACCTCATTGCTGTCTTTGTATCACATTTCTTGTAGTCACTATGGTTTTTAAGTAAATTCAATACTTGGCCCACTCCCGAATAGCTATTGAGAATGCATCGTGTAGCTCAGTATTGGTTGAGGGTTTTGGTTCCACCACATTTTGCCTGGGACTCGCACCCAGCCTTATGTTTGCCCCATAGTAAGCTGGCTACATTAACATGGGGAGCATACCTATGGGACCTGAGCTCAGGCCATCATCATAGCATTGGCTAAAATACCCTTAGTTACGCAACATGAGGTGAGGTCAGGAGCTCAAAATTGGAGGGATTCAGGTGCGTGTCCGTGTGCTAAGGAGAGGCTGATAAAACACCCGTGCATCCAAAAAAATGCCTTTGCCTTTTTGGCTGCTAGACGAAGGTCCACTGGACTAATTCAACCTCTTAATGATGGTGTTTGACGTTTTTATTTGATCACGATTGTTACAGCTGAAACTAAATTGCTTTGACTGAAACTTTGCATACAGTCCTATTTCTTTCTCAAATGAATTACAAATAGATTGATATGCCCTGGAATTAGGATGTGTGGAACTCAATTCTGGTTTGATCTGTTCCATTTATATGATGCAATTTTGTTTTCACACTGATTAGTTGGTAAGTTGGGAAGCTTTGATTTTTTGAGGGAAGTTGATAAAGGATCCGTTTCTGTAATGAGGAAAGTTATGTGGTTCAGTTCCCTTCTATGGCTAGAGAAGTTGGATCAAGCATTGAATCAGAATGGCTTTGTTCTAGACTTTTTCTCATATGACCATGACAGCTTAAGAATGCTATATGCCTGTGACCACTCAAAACAATATTTGGCTATTATTTTAATGCTTGTACTTTTTCAACCTATAAAGCCTTGCTTGGTATTCCCTGCTTTTTATTAACAATGTGTTCCTCACTTAATGTATTATGTTTATGACAACAGGTGGTTGAGCTTATTTTATTCTTTCAGTGCATTCAACAGTTGAGAACCATATTTATTTTGCTGCTGGTTAACTGAAGATATTATAGAGAAGACTGCACCCGATATTTTATTCAAGTTTTGTGCTTCAAGATTTGTAGTATCATGGATTTGGGCTTTGTACACAGTGGATGGCTTTTGCTAGTGAATGGTGATCCATGAACTACTGAGTTGCTTGAAATTATGGAAGTTGATGTGGAGGGAATGGAATCTACTTACCAAATTAAATTGAAATTATAGGTAACCAGTTTGATTTCGATGGAGTTTTCTTACCGAATCTTGACCAGTTTCATTTTCAATGTATTCACAGAGGCTTGCAAATTTGGTTTACTTCATGATTTTTTATCATACGATTCTGAGATGACAAAAATAAACTTTGAAAAATTAATTTTTTTGGCCAGGGGAGTGCAGCACCTTGCCAGATGTTAATGTACACTAATTGTTTGCGTGAGAGTCAAGATTGTCAGCAGACAAGGAATTAAAAGCAATGATCAAAATTATGTCCTGCGCAGGGAAAGATTAAGGATTCCATCATGCTGAGCAGATGTAGCTAATCTAGATTGAATTAATTTTATGACAGGTCCCATGACTTTTTTAATCCTGGAGGTTATTTTTCATTGTTCTGTGACTGTGATCAGATACTAGCACAAACAAGTAAGAAAATGGACCAGAAAACTCAGAAAAAATATCCACTCAGGTCAGCTGATTACAAGTTATACGAGGAGGTTGGTCAAGGTGTTAGCGCAACTGTATACCGTGCTCTTTGTATACCATTCAATCAGATTGTTGCTGTTAAAGTTTTAGATTTGGAGAAATGCAATAGCAATTTGGTATGTTATTTGCCAACCTCTTTTTTCATCTGAAGAATGTGGTATTCATATTGAAGCTCCTTAGTTGAAGATTGTGAAATATAAGCAGTTTTCATGTACATGTTGGGCATCTAATGCATGTTTTGGAACTATCTTTTGGAGGGAATGTTTATCTTTTGTTCAGTGATATATTATTTATGAAAACAAAATATGCATAGGACAATGCTAGAAGTACTTTTAATCCAGTTACCATCAAGTTATTGACTGTGGATATAGATGTCATCCATTGACAGTAATAATGAGCTGTTATTTTCAGTCATTGCAAGGTAAAGGTTAATGGTACTTGACGGTCCAATTTCTTTTATTTTGAAATACTTACAATACATTTGTTTAAGCATTTGCAATTCAAACCTTAAGGTTACATGAACTCTTTGGATGAAGGCTGGTTTGTATCTGTTCAATATCTATGAGACATAAGCATATATTTAGACTAATACAAACTAATGGGTTTTATTTTCAATACACTAATATAAATTAATTTGTTTTATCTTCAATAGGCTTATACAAACTGATGCAGAAGCATCCAGGGTGTAAGGGAAATCTTGTATCACATAAAAAAGTGTTTTCTTTTGATTTCTGTTTGGTTTGGCCAATATTCATGATGCTTATTTCCTTTTTAAGTCTTTGAGAACAATTTAGAACTTTCAGTTTTCAAAGACAGCTAAAATTAGAAGGGTTTCTATGTTTAGTAAGTTAGCATATGAGCACATAGGGACTTGAAATTTTCTCCAAAGCTCCAGAATGGTAAATTGCACATTGTGGGTGAGTATTGAGTCGAGATTAGTTCTAGATTTGAAAATATTAAGTATTTAAGTTTCCTAAAATCATGGAGGATTCTTTGATTTGAGTTTTTTAGGATTTTTGAAGTCATATAGCACTACAGTCACTTCAATATCAAAAACAAATGGAGTCAATTGGGTGTCTGGATTAAAAATTATGGTTCCTTGAAGTTGAGCTATTTTGGGAGGAGTAACAAATTTTAAAATTTTGCTTGAAAGTGCCTAAGGGCTATTTATGACCATTGTTTGAGCATTTTTTTTGGTAGTGGTTTGATGATGGGAAATGGTAACGCGTGAGAAAAGAGGGAAGGCAAAAAACAGAAGTAGATTTGAAGATACAGTAATGCAGAAGGCTCCAGAAACCAGAAAAAAAAGCTTTAATGTATTTCAGCCTGTTGAAGATTTTATCCTTGATTTTGTTGTCCATTTCTGCAATGTAATTTGTTTTTGGTTCAATAGAAGAACATTCACATTTTTTTGTTAGCAATCTGTGTTGTTGTGTCTTTTGGGGTTTACCCCTTCATCACAGACTGATGGGCTTTGTCTTTTTATGATATGCAAAATATATTTTTGTGAATTTGGTTAGTACTAAAGTTTGGAGAGATATACCAGTAAATATTGTTGATAAGGTAGCTGATTTGAAACCAATTGGAATATTTCTTCAAGTTGGATAGATTTTTTGATTGGTTGTTTGTTCCTGTTAGTGTGAATACGGTACTTTTTTTCTAACTAGCTCATATAGTTACCCACTTAGGTCCTTTTCACATCTTATTACTTAAGTCTACTTAGGGTCCACATGAGATATTTACCACATTTTGTCTCATTTCATAAAATTAAGACACTTGTCACAATCTTATGATTTTTATCTACTTTATGTCTCATATCATAAGATTAAGACACTTGTCATAATCTTATGATATCTTATCACTTCCCTTGGCCTATATAACCAAAGGGGTCTCCTTTGTATTCTCACTAGTCAAGCTCATTGTTAGCTTGCATTCTCTCGAGTAGAATACAGTTTATTCTTTCTCATTTCTGATTTCTCTATTTGCTTTCCTTCATTCATTTGCATTTTAGGTAGGCTATTATGCCAAATCTCACAGTTCCAAATGAGAGAAGGCTATTGTTCCTTGAGGAAGGTTCATACCTCCAAAGTAGTTGATCATTTTGGGGTCTCAAAGACTATTGCAAACCTGTAGAGGTATGTTTATTGGCCAAACATGCAAAATGATGTCTCTATGTTCATTGAAGGTGCAAATTGTATAGTGTGGGCAAGCTAAATGACTAGAAGTTGGGGTTGTACCACCCACTGTTAGTTCCCTCCTAAGTTGCTGGCCCTGGTACAGGGATGGGTATGACTTTGGGTGTGCTAGTACAAAATTATTTTTTCCTTGGGTATAGGTACAAGCTCATGAATATACACACACACACACATGGCTATATATATTAAAATTATAAAAACAGTAATAATCAAAATTACCTATTAGCAAAATATTAAATACCTCCTTATCTTCTAAAAAGAAATACTAATAAATTCATAATTCAGTGGTTTCTCAAATGTCAATACACATTGAAAATTACAATCAATATTCAATAATCTTCATATTGCTCTTCATCTAGAGCATCAATGTCAACATTTGGTTCAATTTCATTCGAACCAAAATCAACTACAATGGCACTTCCACCAGCCACGTCATATGTAGAAGCTGCCTAATACATAGAGATTTCAGCAAGTTGTGCAACAATAGCGTCGAAGTTGACACACTTAGGAGTTTGATTCCAATTCCTTCTCATCCCTTTGTTGTAATTAGGTTTCTTATGTGACAAGATATACAAGTTGGAGTGCATAAAGACCAAACCCTTAGCTAATTTTGCAACCAATTGACTGCACTTAACTAAGTGGATGGAGGCATATGTGCTCTAATTTCACTTACTTGAAGAAGAACTCACAACCTATAGAAATGTTCAATTTTGGGAAAAATAAGCTATATTTCGTAGGATCTTAGGACGAGGGGATGAGGGATGTGAGGATGGGTTGTAGGGATGGGGTGACCAAGGGTCTAGATTTGGGGATTGCAACTAGTGAGAGTTTGGGAATGATGGCTCTAATGAGGTTGAGGGGTGGTGCCCATCATGGGGGTTTAGGAGCCAAGCCCCTTGTGGTGTTGAGAGGTAGCACCCCTTGTAGGGTCCAAGAGTAGTGCCCTTGGTGTGTTACCTGTTATGATATAGAATAGGATCAAGGGGTAGAGCCTTGCCATCAAGCACAAAAACCATACCAAACATTCATGGTAGATGTCATTCTCACAATTTTATCATTTAAGGGCAAAATTAGGTATTTTGGCTTTTTTTGTTAATACAAATAAAAAAAATGATATTTTTAGCTTTTATTTTGGGCAAACCATGGATCTACTTGGGTTTTCCCTAGGCTTGGCCTTAAACTAGAACCATTAAGGTATGGGGTGTTTCTACTGAACCTTGTAGCATAGTTTCCTTCACATCCATGGAAGCATCTCAATGGGTTTCATGGGAGGATTACCTATGATAGAGAAATGTAATGATTATCTTTTTGTGCTGGTGAACTGGTTTAGTAAGATGTATGTTCTTATTCCTTCCATGAAGACTTTAGCAAATAAGATGCAGCTTAGTTGTTTTGTTCGCATGTATGGGTGCATTAAGCTTTTCCAGAATGTGTCGTTTCAGGTTGTGATTCAAGGTGCTTGGTTAAGTTTGGTGTGCCTTATGGGAAAACATAGGTACTTGATTGAAAAGATCAACCACATTCTATCCTCAAATTGATGGTCAAACTAAAGTAGTAAACCAAACACTTTGTAGCTGTTAAGACAACATAACTATAAATACAGATAATAGAACCTAAGAAAACTTAAGGGAACAAGAAGACAACAAATTATCCTGGGAAAACCCTCCACCTGAGGGTGAAAAACCCAGCCACACCAAAAATAGATTTTATTGAAAGCTCAAAATAAGTACATAACTCTCACACTTCGAAGACAATCATTTTAACAATGATCGACATTGTTCAAAATAGAATATGACTCTCAGAAAACTGCTTACAAAATACTTGGAAGAAGATGCTAATAGAGTGAATCTTCACACATCAATGTTCACTGCTGAACATAAATGACCATCTCAGAAAATAAGAGCAGATACAAAGTCACTGCAAAAGATCCTTCAAAGAATATCGATCATCTACTAAATGACCCACGACAAAGGAATAAATAACATATCTCAAGACCCGATAGAGCCAAGAAGAGGAAGGTGGAAAGTAAATCATAAAGACCGATGTCAGTTACACACCGACACACATTACAAACTGGCGAACTTAAGAGAGGGAAAAGAAACGGTTTTCTAGCTAATACAAAGGCGGTGACAACAACAAGGTCTTCGAAGTGCAATGATAGATGTAGAACAACATCGAAACATTTTCCAGCTTTCACAAACGGTGAAGTGAATCAAATATAGAGCTCAAAAAATCCATAAATACGACAGGCATGATATCTGCTGAAGTTACCATCTTTAACACTCCCTCTTAACAAAGAAGATATCATTAACAGATATTCAAGTCACGGAGTCTCCCAACATGACAAACAACAAAATTTAATCACGGATTCTCTGAACGTGATAGGCATCATGGATTCACTCAACCATGGCTACTCCCATAGGTGAAATAACACAAGCATCACGGAGTCACTCAATGTGATGTTGTCATGGAGTCTCTCAACATGACATCCACTATGGCTACCCCCATAAGTGGAAAGAGCCTCAAGGGCTTTCACCTCAAATTTCTCCATCACAGAGAAAAATGCATTACAAGAGATTTCACCTTGAACTTCTCTCTCACAGAGAAGAACTCATTAATCAACATATATATATATATATATAAAAAATCATTGAAGCTGAGATTCTCTCTCAGCAAGAGCAACATTCTCTAAAATACCAAGGTTATCTTGAAAATAACAAAACTTCACTCTAGGAAGTGGCTTGGTAAGAATGTCTGCTGTTTGCTCTTCTGTGCCAATGTATTTGAGCTCCACTGCTTTCCTTTGAACCATATATCTCAAGTAATGATATTTTATTTCCACATGCTTGGTTCTATCATGAAAAACAGGATTAACCGAAAGCTTCACACAACTTTGGTTATTACAATGAATCACTATAGGTTCCAAAGGCTGTCTAAACAATCCTGCAAGCAATTTACGAAGCCACACCGCTTCTCTAGCTGCTGTAGCAGCTGCAACATATTCAGCTTCTGCTGTACTTTGGGCCACACATGATTGCTTCCTGCTGCACTAGGAAATCATAGCTGGACCGAAGCTAAAACAACAACTGGAAGTGCTCTTCCTGTCAGGTACACATCCCGCCCAGTCTGAATTAGAAAAACCTTGCAATTTCAGACCTCCACAAGAAGTATATTTCAGACCATATCCCATTGTACCATGTACATATCTCAATATATGTTTAGCTGCAACAAAATGAATCTGTCTAGGCTCACTCATAAACTGACTGAGAGTGTTAATAGCATAACATATGTGAGGCCTTGTGTTGACTAAATACATCAAAGATCCAATCAATTGCCTATACATAGAAGGACAATTAAATCTAAACTAGCTGCAACATCATGTAACTTATTTAGATTTGCTTCCATGGGAGTTGTCATAGACTTGCAATCTAACATACCAAATCTTTTCAAAATGTCAATGGCATATTTCCCTTGACTCAAAATGATTTCATTTGGTCTTTGCCACAGTTCTAGACCAAGAAAATAATGCATCAAACCAAGATCTTTCATCTCAAATTCAGAAGATAACTCTAACTTACATCTAGCAATGAGATCATCCTCTCTAGTAAGAAATAAATCATCAACATATAGAACTAAAATTAAAGCTTTACCATCAATTACCTTGAAATAGATATTTGAATTTGCATCGTTTTGAGAAAACCCAAGCTCAACAAATAGCAATCAATTCTTTCATACCATGCATGAGAAGCTTGCTTAAGGCCATACAAGGCCTTTTTCAATCTGCATACATGTGATTCTTTCTTATGAATCACAAATCCATCTGGCTGCTCAATAAAAACTTCTTCTTCAATTACGCCATTCAAGAATGCTGTCTTTACATCCATCTGATGCAATTTCCACTATTTAACAGCTGCAATAGCAATAATGGTTCTGATAGAAGTATAATGTGCTACAGGTGCAAAAGTCTCTTCATAGTCTATGCCTTCCTTTTGTGAAAAACCTCTAGCTACAAATCGAGCCTTATATTTTTCTACACTCCCATCAGTTGCATGTTTAATTTTAAACAACCACTTAGAGGAAACAACATATTTACCTTTGGGCCTAGGAACAATATCCCACACATTGTTTTTGATAATGGATTGATACTCCTCCATCATGGCATCCTTCCACACTTGCTGATTTGAGGCTTCTTCAAAACTAGAAGGCTCGGATGCTAAAAGGTGACTCATCAAAGCTACATATCCCGCAAACTTATGAGCCCTTTTACTCTCTCTGAAGGTGCCACGAGGAGCTGCATATTTTTCAGCCTCTTCCATAGTGTTTCGAGCCCACAAAGGTCTTTTCTTATTAGCTGGAATATTATTGGGACTTGCAGAAGTATCTATAGAGTCAATTGGATCAACAGGATTAGCAAAGTCTTCTAAATTTGTATTCTCCCACTGAATCTTTGAAGGTGAATCCGGATCAGCCATATCTATATCTTGAGGAGGCTCAAAGTCTTCTCTATCAGATTCCATGTAAGGATTTCTTGCAAGCTACATGTTCATCAAAAGACACATCCTTGCTGATTTCAATTTGCTTTTGACCTGGAATGTAGATTCTATATGCTTTTGAAGATTCACTATAACCAACAAAGATGCCTTTCTTTCCTGAAGGTTCTAACTTAGTTCTTTTCTCTTTTGGAACATGAAAATAGACAGGACATCCACAAATCCTGAGGTGACTAATGTCAGGTTTAATACCTGAAAAAGCTTCTTTTGGTGTTATGTTTTCTAGAATTTGATGAGAACTACGGTTCTGAATGTACACTGCTGTCCTACAAGCCTCTGCCCATAAAAATGTTTGAAGATTTTGATCATGGATCATAGCCTTCGCTGCCTCAACAATTGTCCTGTTCTTTCTTTCAGCTACACCATTTTGTTGAGGATTATAAGGGACACAAAACTCCCTCTTAACCCTAGCTTCAACACAAAAGTTATGAAATAAACCAGGAACATATTCTCCCCCATTATTAGATCTTAGAATCTTTATCTTCTTGTTAGACAAATTTTCAACAAGTGCTTTAAACTCTTTAAATCTGGACAACACTTCATCAGATTATTTAGACTTAGGAAAATAAATCCAACACTTACGAGAAAAGTCATCAATGAAGGTAACATAATACCAAAAACCACTAAGGGAAGCAACTGACATAGGGCCACACAAATCAGAGTGAATTAACTCTAGGATATCCTTTGCTCTATTTTCTCTACAATGAAAAGTACTCTTAACATTCTTACCTAGAGCACGTCCCTTGCAGACACCTTCATTGTTTTGATTCAGCTTTGGAAGACCAACAACCATCTCCATTGAAGATAAAGTTCTGAAATTTAGATGACCAAATCTTTTATGCCACAACTCACTTGAGCTTGTAGAATCATGAGCTAAAGCTTGAATAGGACGAGCTGAAAGCTTGTAAAGACTGTCATGACGAACACCAATTTCACGTGCAGATTGAATGCTGGTATTCTTCTTCCATGCAAGAACTTTTCCATCAACAAAAGCAACATGATAGCCCTTGTCTTCTAATGCTGAAATAGAAATCAGATTCCGTTTAATATGAGGAACAAAAAGAATATCGCTCAGAAGAAGAGGAATACTAGAATTCAACTGAAAAGAAGTAGAACCAACACCCTTTACAGAATAACATGCATCATCTCCAATGATAACCTGAAGATGCGAATCTTTTTCCTTCAAGTTGGAGAGGTGTTCACGATAACAAGTGATATGGCGGGAAGCTCCACTATCAATCAGCCATGTATCATTGTCAGTAGGAATATTACTAGAGAGAGTAGAAATAAATAAGAACTCCTCTGAATTTTCACTAGACTCTCTATGAGGAGAAACATTTTCAACATTTGTTGCAGCAGCTTGAGGCTTGGGTCTTGAAGGACATTCTCTTGCAAAATGACCAAATTTGTCACATCTAAAGCATTGAACCCTAGAGAGATCCTTTCTTTTCTTAGATTCGGGAGCTGAATCAAAATTTCTATCTCTGTTCCTTTTGAAGTTTCCTTTCCTTCCTCTTCTTTTAGACGTATGGGCAGCAAGAACATGATCTTCTTCATGATGAGATTTACGTCCAATTCCTCTTGCCTCTAGTCTGCATTCCTCTTGATTGCAATCAACCCTCAAACAATCAAACTTGGGTAATTCATTTCTTCCACTAATACCTTGAATGAAAGATTCCCAAGATTGAGGAAGACCATTCATGGCCAACATAACAAGATCTTTATCCTCAATAGAATCACCAATAACATTGAGCTGATCCTTTAATTCAGTAATCTTCATAAAAAAAGAAACAATAGATTCACCTCTAGCCATTTTGATATGAAGGAGTTGATGTCTCAATGCTAGAGCTCTACTAGTACTGTTGAATTCATACAAGCTTTGAAGACATTCGAACATCTCTTTGGCTGAATTCAACTTGGATATAACAGGTACTAGATGATCCTTAACAAAATCAATTAGTATTTTTCTAGCTATGAGATTATTCTTCCTCCATTGAGCTTTTTCGGTGTCATCTGAAGGTTCATCTACAACAGACTTCACATAGTTAAGAATATCATTCTCTTCTAGCACAATAAGAATCCTGAATTTCCATGAAGTGTAATTGGCTGCACCATCCAGTCTGTCTTCAACTTTCACCATGATGAAAAACTTGAAATAAACAGACTACAACTCCAAACAAAGAGAATTTCAAAACTAAGCAATCTGATTCAGGATCTTATCTTTATACCTGCTCTGATACCATGTTAAAATTAGAACTAGAAAGCTATAAATACAAATAATAGAACCTAAGATAACTTAAGGGAACAAGAAGACAACAAATTATCTTGGGAAAACCCTCCACCTGAGAGTGAAAAACCCAGCCACACCAAAAACAGATTTTATTGAAAGCTCAAAATAAGTACATAACTCTCACACTTAGAAGACAATCATTTTAACAATGATTGATAATGTTCAAAATAGAATATGACTCTCAAAAAACTGCTTACAAAATACTTGGAAGAAGATGCTAATAGAGTGAATCTTCACACATCAATGTTCACTGCTGAACATAAATGACCATCTCAGAAAATCAATGTTCAGTGCTGAACATAAATGACCATCTCAGAAAATAAGAGCAGATACAAAGTCGCTGCAAAAGATCCTTCAAAGAATATCAATCATCTACTAAATGACCCACGGCAAAGGAATAAATAACATATCTCAAGCCCTGATAGAGCCAAGAAAAAGAAGGCGGAAAGTAAATCATAAAGACTGATGTCAGTTACACACCGACACACATTACAAACTGGCGAACTTAACAGAGGGAAAAGAAACGGTTTTCCAGCTAATACAAAGGCAGTGACAGCAACAAGGTCTTCGAAGTGCAGTGACAGATGTAGAACAACATCGAAACATTTTCCAGCTTTCACAAACGGTGAAGTGAATCAAATATAGAGCTTGAAAAATCCATAAATACGGCAGGCATGATATCTGCTGAAGTTACCATCTTTAACAGCTTAGTTGTTTTGTTCGCATGTATGGGTGCATTAAGCTTTTCCAGAATGTATCATTTCAGGTTGTGATTCAAGGTGCTTGGCTAAGATTGGTGTGCTTTATGGGAAAACATAGGTACTTGATTGAAAAGATCAACCACATTACTTGATTGAAAAGATCAACCACATTCTATCCTCAAATTGATGGTCAAACTAAAGTAGTAAACCAAGCACTTTGTAGCTGTTAAGACAACATAACTAGAGGCATCCTTACACTTAGGAAGGATTAGAATTTAGTATATATTCAACATTCTTACAACAAGGTGGTCCATATGTACAATAATTTGACAGCTTCAGACATGTTTTGAGAAATTGACACAAAAATGGAGAAACTGTGGATTTAGATTTCCCTAGGGCTAAGATTTTCATTGACAAGATTCAACAAATCCATCTTTGTGTTTAGGAGATGTTAAAGGATTCTCAAACCAAATTAAAGCAATGGCTAGGTTTGGCTGTGCTTGGGTAAAGAAAGGCTTCAAAGATAAGCAAGAAAACTTAAGCCCTTAAGATATGGCCTATTTTAGATTGTACAACAAGTGGGCATGAATGCTTCTTGTCTTGATTTTCGTCCATAAATGAATATCTACTTAGTGGTGAATGTGGAGTATCTTTGGTCATTTCAGCCCTTAGTGCTTGATGATGAGGAAGAAGTATAGTTGTATTTGGTGGAAGATCTTGTTTCGAACAATAAAGAAGAGTTAGGGGGTGATGAGGTGCTTCATAAAAAGAGAGAACTCAAAGAGAAATGTATTAACTTTGTACTCTTGAGCCAGTGAAAAATACATTGTGAAAGATACCAACTCTGAATACAACTATAATTAAAACTGAAATTGCCTAACTCAGATTCTTTGAAAGATTTAGAAAACAACTACTCAAATATAGGCCATATCTTATGCATTATAGAGTAATACGCAGTTTGCAACTTGATCTCAGATAAGAACAGTATGAATTTCAGATACAAATGAACTTTAGATCAATCTCAAAATGCATAAAATATGCAAACCTTAAAACGAACCTAACTGCTTGTATTTCACTGCTCCAAACTAGTTAGGAAATGCCTTGGAATGACGTCTATAATCCCAGACCAAACTAATTCCTTCTACGCACTGACTAACTGAGTGCAACAGAATAATGCTACTGTCAATACCAATCTCCCGCCAAACTGAA
Organism: Cryptomeria japonica; assembly: GCF_030272615.1. Classification (NCBI taxonomy): domain Eukaryota; kingdom Viridiplantae; phylum Streptophyta; class Pinopsida; order Cupressales; family Cupressaceae; genus Cryptomeria; species Cryptomeria japonica. The sequence continues at coordinate 656,259,970 of NC_081407.1, read as the reverse complement.
GCACCAAACGATTCCCTTACCTTTTTAATTCTCTCCTTTGCTGTGTCTGTGAGATAATGTGCCTTCATTTCTAGAACAAATCGCTCAATGCACAATGTCTTCTATGCAATGATTGAGCCAGAGATGATAACATAGCAGGGGCTACATCCCAACCAACAGACACTCAAGTTTCCATCTGAATCTCCTTTTTGCATTCATTTAATGCAAAAGCAGTACTAAACCTTCCATGATTCTTCCTTCACCAAACACATTTATATGCTAATCTAACCACAACAACTTAGCAAAGTTGGCCTCTAGGAATAATTGTCAAAAAGAAAGATAAGGTCGGCCCAAAAGATAAGCAGATAAGCAATGGCTAGGTTTGGCCGTGCTTGGGTAAATAGAGGCTCCAAAGATAAGCAAGGAAAATTTATCCCTTAAGATATGGCCCATTTTAGATTGTAGTACAAGTGGTCATGAATGCTTCTTGTCTTGATTTTCCTTCATAAATTAATATCTACTTAGTGGTGAATGTGGAGTATCTTTGGTTATTTCAGCCCTTAGTGCTTGATGATGAAGAAGAAGTATAGTTACATTTGGCAGAATATCTTGTTTCGAACAATCAGGAAGAGTTAGGGGGTGATGAGGTGCTTCATAAAAAGAGAGAACTCAAAGAGAAATGTATTAACTTTGTACTCTTGAGCTAGTGGAAAATACACTATGAAAGATACCAACTCTAAATACAACTATAATTAAAACAGAAATTGTCTAATGTAGATTCTTCGAAAGATGTAGATTTTTGACAACTCAGATATATGCCATATCTTATGCAATATAGAGTAATACTCGGTTTATAATTTGATCTCAGATAAGAATAATATGAATTTCAGATACCAATGAACTTTAGATCAATCTAAAATTGCATGCAATATTCTAAAATTAACCTGACTGCTTGTATCCTTGGATTTAACTGCTTCAAACTGCTTAGGAAATGCTTTGGAATGGCATCTATATTCTCAAACCAAACTGATCCCTTCTACGCACTGATTAACTGAGTGCAACATGCTGACGCGGCGACACCATTGTCAATACCAATATCCTGCCAAAGTGAAGCACTAAATGATTTCCTTATCTTTTTAATTCTCTGCTTTGCTGTGTTTGTGAGATAATGTGCCTTCAGTTATAGAATAGATCACTCATTGCACAATGTATTCTACACAATGATTGAGCTGAAAATGATAAGATAGCAGGGGCTACGTCCCACCAACAACAGACACTCAGGTTTCGGTCCATAATGTCCCCTTTTTAGCAGTCATCTGGTGATTTGTCGTTAGCCCTTTTTGCCATGGTCTCGAGGGCTAACCAGGACCTTACAGGGATCATTGATGGTTTTGGCCTAGGCAATTTCAGTTGCAGGTCAATCGGAGGTGATTTGACAGGTTTTCCAGAAACTTACTATTTATAGTAAGTTAGTTTGGCTCAGTGACGGCTAAATTTTGGAGCAGTTTTGGTTGACTTCATTTTGGTGCATTTAATTATTCTCCTGGATTGCAAATTAAATGGGGGCATTAATTATTTAGGCAAAAATCAAAAGTTTCTGAAGTTAAATTTTAATAATTAACTTAAGGGGTTATTTAATGCTGAAGCTAATGTTAAAAAAGAAAAATTAAAAGTACCCCTTCTTTGTGGAGACATAAAGGGATAATGATATTTTATTCTATCTTCCATTTATCCCACATTGATGGTGCCTTGGGATGTGTGCCAATTTGAAGTAATAAATATGAGCATTTAATGACGATTGACACATCTTGGAGATTGTGTATTCTTGGGAATTGTGTTTCTGGATTCTATTTTGGAAATTTACTTGGCATTTGGGGATGAAATCCCTCAAGTGTGACATTTCTCTTGCCTGTGAGAGACCAGGTTTGGGAAATTTCTTAAGCTAATGGCCATTACACACAGGGACAGTATGGTCACCTGTTGAAGTGACAAGTTCATTCTTTCTACTAATAACCCTCTCAGTTCGAACTTCCTAATCAGCAACAGCAAACGAACCATCATCACTGGGCGTTAGTAACCCTTTGGTTGGGCATGGTGTAGTTTTTTGGCTAGGCGATATCAATTTGTAGCTGGGCGTAACCTTCCAAGCTGGGCGTGAGTTTTACACCTAGCTGGATGTGAAGCATTAAAAAAGAATGGGCATGATTCTCCATTTGCTGGTCGTATTAATTCCTTGACAGGGTGTTTTGACTCATCATTGCTGGGCGTAACTATGTCTTCCAGTGTTGGGCATGTTCCTCATTGTTTGGGCGTAAAAATCATCTTTGGCTGGTCGTGGAAATTCCACATTTGATTGGGGCATTAACACTATTCTTGGCTGGGCACGAACTTAGAAATTGCTGGCGTGGTAAATATATGTGGCTGGGCGTAACTCTTGTTGCTGGGCGTCTAAGAACCTTCCCAAAAACTGGATGTGGTACTTACCTTGCTGGGCGTGGAAATCCAGTGGATTGGGCGTGAACTTCCAGTCAGGGCAGCTTATTACAACATGCTGACGCCATTATCAATACCAATATCTCGCCAGACTGAAGCACCAAATGATTTCCTTATCTTTTTAATTTTCTGCTTTGCTGTGTTTGTGAGATAATGTGCCTTCAGTTATAGAATAGATCAGCACAATGTCTTCTACGCAATGATTGAGCCGAAAATGATAAGATAGCAGGGGCTACGTCCCACCAACAATAGACACTTAGGTTTTGGTCTGAGTCTCCTTTTTGCATTCTTTTAATGTAGAAACAATATTAAACATTCCCTGATTCTTCCTTCACCAAACACATATTTATATGCTAATCTAACTGCCACAACTTAGCAAAGTTGGCCTCTAGGAATAATCGTCATAAAGAAAGATAAGGTTGGTCCAAAAGATAAATTATTTAATAATGTTATTTATTAATAAGGTCAGCCAAAAAGATAAATTATTTAATAATGCTATTTATTAATAAGTTTGTTTAATGTTTTATTTATTTATTTAATAAAATCTCAAATAAAGGACCTGGTCGACCCAGCCCTTAACTGGGGTCATCACAGTCCACCTGTCCCAAATTTTGCTTGTCCTCAATCAACTTCAAGTTTGATTCCGCACCTTCTCATCATCTGTGTCTTCATCTGAAATGACCTCGATATGATGTATTTGTGTTTTCCCAAACATCTATGGCCTGGTTGCCATGATTCTATGCATGTGAAACATAACCTTTTTCTTCACAGCTCATTTTTAGACATCTCCATCGTATTTGACTTAGGTGGTATTGTGTCCTGAGGAGGCTTCTTTGATAGCATAGGAATTGTTTGCTCTAGATGCCATTTATCTTTAGTTATTGAATCTTCAAAACTTAAAGCCCTATTGATAGCCTCTTGTAAGGTGCTTGGTTCAAATGCTCTTAGTAACCCTTTGAGGGGTTCAACCAAGCCTTCTATAAAGAAGACTATAAGCCTTTTCTCTGACACATCAAAAATCATTACTGCTAGCCTCTGAATTTTTGCTGCGTAGACTTCTATCTTAATCTCTTGCTTTAGCTGTGCCAATTCTCTTAAAATTTTTTTCTGGATCCTTCCTTTTGAACCTCTCCAACAATCTTTGGCTGAAACCAATGTAGTGATTGAATCATGCCCTTGGGTTACTAGGCCATGGTACACCATTCGTGAGCCACACCTTCAAGATGCAAGGTGGCAAATTTGAAGGCCTCTTCTATAAGCATAGGATTCAATGAGAAATATGTATCTAGTTTTTGCAACAAACCTCTTGCTGATAAGTTTCCAGATCCATCAATAATTGGGATAGTAATTTTTCCCAATCGGTGTTGGATATCCTTTCTTTCTATATACCATTTCCTCCCATGCTAGTTGCTTTTTTCATCTTATAATAGTCCTGAAAGTCAGATCTGCATGGATTACAGGGCGTAGGGCATAGTTAGCATCATGAAGTTTTGTCATGTCTCCCTCTAGATCAAGTTGTTCTTCCCCATCACCTTTAGCTATTTCTTTGTCAAGAAATTTACCCCTGAAGGTTATGATATTAATTGAACCTCTCCCACCATTAGCTGAAGATTTTTCTCCACTAGTTGAAACTTTTCTTCCACCCAAACTGCTGCCTTCAGCATCATTCTGAGTGGGCCTATCAACACTTAGTTGTTGTCTCATTCTCCTTAACAGTTGAACCATCTCCCTCATGGCATCCCTCACGCCGGTATTAATTTCTCTGATTTCTCTGATGAAGTCTTGGGAATTTGCCTCTTCCCTATCATCCATTGCCTTCTTTTCCCTTTGCTTGTATCTTTGGACCCTGTCACTCATCAATCCACAGGCTAGCAGAAAAGTGGCTCTGATACCATTGAAAGATACCAACTCTGAATACAACTATAATCAAAATTGAAATCGTCTAACTTAGATTCTTTGAAAGATTTAGAAAAACAACTTCATTTGATAGCAACTTAAATATAGGCCATATGTTATGAAATATAGAGTAATACTTAGTTTGCAACTTGATCTTAGATAAGAATAGTATGAATTTTAGATACAAATGAATTTACATCAATCTCAAAATGCATACAATATTCATATCTTAAAATGAACATGACTGCTTGTATCCTTGGATTTCACCGCTCCAAACTGGTTAGGAAATGCCTTGGAATGGCATCTATGTTCTTAGACCAAATTGATCCCTTCTACGCATTGACTAACTGAGTGCAATAGACTGATGTCACTGTCAATACCAATACCTACCAAACTGAAGCACCAAATGATTCCCTTAGTTTGTTGTGTCTGTGAGATAATGTTCCTTCAGCTGTAGAACAGATTGCTTAATGCACAATGCCTTCTACGCAACGATTGAGCCGGAAATGATAAGATAGTAGGGACTACGTCCCACCAACAACAGACACTCAGGGTTCCGTCCGAGTCTTCTTTTTGCATTCGTTTAATGCAGAAACAATATTAAACCTTTCATGATTCTTCCTTCACCAAACACAAATATATGCTAACCTAATTGCCACAACTTAGCAAAGTCGACCTCTAGGAATAACTGTTAAAAGGAAAGGTAAGGTTAGCCCAAAAGATAAATTATTTAGTAATGTGTTACCCCGAGTTTCCGGGATGGGGGGATGGGGAAACGGGTTTCCAGGACGGTTTTTTTTTCTGGAACAGGGGACGGCTATATATATATATATAATTTATATAACATTGTGTTAAAAAAATTAAAAAATTAATCGCTTACTCAGTTTTAGTCCAATCGGAGGTGTTTTGACAGGGTTTCCGGATACTTACTATTTATAGTAAGTCAAGTGTGGCTCAGTGACTAGAAATATTTGAAGCATTATCGGATGTCAGTATTTTGGTGCATTTAATTCTTCATTAGGTTTGCCAATTTAATGAGCCATTAATTAATTGGGCAATTAAATTAAAAAGTTCTTGAAGTTAAATTTAAATATTTAACTTTAGTGATTAATTAATGCTGGGACTACTGTTTAAAGGTAAAAATTAAAAGTTCCCTTTCATTGTGGAGACATAAAGGAATATTAATATTTTATTATAACATTCTTTTATCCCACATTTATGGTGCTTTGGTAATTGTGCCCAAATGGAGTTATAAATAAGAGCTTTAAATGCTGGCTGGGTATCTTGGAAATTGTGAATCTTGGAGTTTCTGTTTTCTCGAGATTATCTCTGAAGTTATTTCAGGCATTTGAGGACGTACACCCTCTTTTGCAACATTTTCTATGCCTATGAAAGACCAGGTCTGGGAGATTATAGAAACAAATTAGCCTTGGAGAGGATCGATGGAAGTGGTTGTTTACAGTAAACTGTGAATGCTCAGTTTGGAAAAGTTGCAGAATGTGTGAATGGGGCAGCCATTATAGTTCTAGCACTGAAGAATGTTATTACAAGTTGTTAATGTTTTTTGGAAGAGGATCGAATTATTATAGGGTTTAGCATTAGCATGACTCTCACTAGATAGCTCCCAGTCATCCTTATAGCTGCTGCTGATGTCTGCACTCAGGCCGCTTAGCAGTCACAACAGCGTGCTTCATAGGCATATATATTGAGGGGGAAATCAGACGACAGGAGTGCTGCAAGAGTTTGTGGTCTGTCAGTCGCCTAGCTGCCCACTGTGAGACTTACAACGCCTTGGTTGGGACGTGAGAAAAGTGGAATGAGTCGCGGATTGTAGCTGTTCAACAACATGGATGCTTAGCCAGTGGCTGGAAACTTAGTTTTTCAACTGCAAGGATATAGCAGGTTCTTGTGTTGATATTGTGTTGGGACTTATGTATTTTTGTTGAGCGGAATTTTTTTTTTTTTGATCAGTAATATTTGTGATTTTATTAAATAAAACTAAAACAATACATCTTCATCCAAAAAAAACCAGCAAACCACCCCAAAAACCACCCACAAAATCTCCAAACCACCCACCAACAAAAAGATTTTCTCAAACCAGTACCCTGCTCAAACCCTACCCCACTTCTATGAGTACAAAAATGTCCATATACATCATGCCATACTAAATTTGGCATATACTGTTCAAACAAATTCTAACTGAAAGCTAAGATTTTCAAAAAAACTATAGCAAAAAAAGAAATGGCACCAAGAGGTATCTTGGCCCACAGTATCTTCATCTCTCTTTCTTCACCTCATCTGCATTCGGTGCGCTTGAAACACCCCCCACCATGTTCACTCCACCAACTGCTCTAAAATCCAACGACTCATTTTGCTTGGCCAATTCCGTAGAGAGGCTCTTGGTTAACAGTCACTTCCTTCGCACCTCATCCACCACCCCGGCTTCCTCCCTCGCCTACCTGATAATTTCCTCTAGTTCCATAATTTGAATGTACATTTTCAAGCCTTCCCACCTTCTCCTCGCATCGTCACAAAATCTTGCTTTAACTTCTTCTTGGTGTCGGAGGAAAGGAATTCTCATATGCCTGCCTCGAAGCTCTACATGCTCCTCTGGGATGCCTTTCGAAACATTAAAACCCCATCCCGAGACCACCCACTCCAACAAAGATTCCATATTAAGTAGATAATCATTCGGCACTATCGCCGTCATCACATTTCTTACCTTCTCACAGGAATAGCCAAATTCAAGCTCCCATGCCATAATCAAGGAATAAATATCCACCCTTGTTTGGTATCTGTGGCCAATGACAACCACCTCCTCACCAAGAACCAGTTGAACAACCCACAAAAACAGGGGATCCCTTGCCAGAAACATGTTTTCTAACTGTTTTTTCAGGAACCGGACCCCAAAAAGCAGGCATGAGTTTAGAAGTTTTGAGTGTGAAATTGGCTTCCATATTGAACACCACACAAAACCGCCTAACTCTGCACAGAAACCGCTATCACCACCACCAAATTCGCTCATCTGCCACACTGAATGAGCGTAAATTCCCTTTTTAACTATTAATGAAGTTCTCTCAACATCCGCCGCCATTGCAGATGAATTCAACATTAATTGCCCGTAATACTCGAGCCAACAATTGAGCAGAATGTTTGAATAACTTGCAATGATATCATATATTAGAACAAAATACTTTGGAGTTTGAAGCTTAGCTGATTCAATGATAGCTGGGGAGACATTGCTTTAGAACTAGATTGAATGAACTTGTTGTTATTCATAATTATTGAAATAAATGCTTTTAAATCGTCGATGCTGTTCATTGTTACTGAACTTATACTATCGGTAGTTGTCCAATTGTTTGACAAATGTTGAAAAGCAAAAAACAAAAAAAACACCAAATGCACCAGGTTCAGCTAAACCATACTACATCACAGGAAGGGGAAAGAAAAAAACAGTCACCTTGATTCCTAGAATAGGATAGCCTATTACAGTCGTATTGTTTCCCAAATAAAAACTATATACCTCACATAACATAAGATGGGTTTAAACAGTTTCGCCCTAATTCCATTGTAATCACGTGAATTTCATTTTCCAACCCCAACACCAATTCCATGCCTTATTTCTTGACGAGGAAGATAAGAATAGTCACGCCAAAAGCCTTTAGTTTTTATTCTTCTAGAAATATCAGGTTTCTTTTGCATTTGATTGATTTATTAATAATTTGAATGAAATTGCCGATTTGTTTTGCCACTAGGGTGGTTCCCAACAAAACGTTTTCCCTCATTTAATGCTCGATAATGATTGTGTTTAAATCATTTATTTTTCTTTTATAATCCACCATTCGATATATGGCTTTATGCCATTGCCCTCGCAATAAAGTCTTAATAAATTAAAAAAAATAAGGCAAGCTTTCAAAGGAAGCTTTTGATTTATATAAATATAAGTATATTTATTCGGTGCTAATGATAATTCACATTAGACTTGCTCAAGGCTCATGGCTCCTGATAATGTATTTTATAAAAGACTATATTAAAGATTTGTCAAAATATTTAATGCCAATATTATACGACAAAATAATGTTTATATTTTTATACATATATATCATATGCATATTTCTCTATACAAGCACACAGTCATTATGTCCCGCTACATACATATACGTACTTATATACAAGAGTATACTAATATAAACATGTATAAATTATATTAAAACATGAGCGATAAAAATGATTAAATTTCATTATTAAAATAATAATAAATTAACTTGGAATACCATTCCACGACTAGAGTCACAAAATCCTAAACTCCTATTAAGACCAAATTAGGGTTACCTGACATGATAGGTTGATGAAAGACATGGTCAACATGAGACGACCTGACTCAACTTATGGTTAGGGTTTCCAGATGGCATGAGCTTTCTTTCATTACCTCCCAACCTGATGATACTTCCCCTCCCTTCTCGGAGGACGACAAACTTCTGCCACACACTTGGCCAATTCAAACGATTAGCCTGAAATTTTTCATAACTCTGACATTTCAAAAATATTATCAACAAAAGTAAACCTCTTAAATATCATCATTTTAACAGTTGTAAGTCATCATTTCATTGTACTGAGCACAAATACCATCTAGGGCATCATCACTCAATTATAACATGAACATCTAGGGCATCATCACTCAATTATAACATGAAACACCTAGGGCACGATTAACATCGTGTAATATAGCATAAAACAACTAGGGCACAAATGGGATGTAACATCCCTCTCTTCTTTTTGGTAGGGAGTCTTTGGATTCAATCTCAAAATAGAAACTTCTCTTAATTTGAGGGGGCTTTATCGATTCATTCCATTTTTTGGAGTCCTCTATAGCAAATTTTGATCCAACTTGGTTGGCAAGGTTTGAACATCCTTCCTCAAGAAGAGGAAGTTGCAAGTTCAATCCACTCTTCTCCTATGAGTTACAAACTATTTAATAAAGTTAGTTGAACTCATTGATTTCTTTGTTTACAATTGTGACTTCGGCATACACTTTGGTCTCATTTTTTCCTTGGTCTCCCAAATTTTTCTCCCAAATTGTTCCGATAGATTTCTAGCTCTGGCTGCCTTTGATAGTCTTCTTTGTTCTCTTTGTTCCACCAATATAGTTGATTGTTTAATTTTTTATTCCCCTCATCGATCATGTTGTCTTCTTGTCTTGCTGTTGTTTAAGCTCAATGGTATTAATCTCTTGGTGCATGACATCATTGTAAGATTTATTTTTTGGATGTTTCATGGTTTCTTTGGTATGAAAATCTTCCAAGATTTTGTAGTGCTTTGCTAGGAGGCTAGGCAAATTGTCCATCAATTGGTCAGCTTCTCTGGTCGTATACGACCATGTTAACACAAATTGTCTATAGGGGCACTTGTATCATATTAATAATTCTCTAAGGTGTGCTTATACCAAATGTTTAATAAATACGTAATATCTTTTTTGAGTTGAGCTTTGTTGTCTTTGAGTATCAACTATATATTGTACTGGTTGGCAAATTTACTCCTATACTTTTGTCTTCTTTTATTGTCATGAATAATTTATGCCTGACTTTTACTCTACAAGTCAAACCCGACTTCATGAAGGCAATGGTGCTAGATGTTATCTTTGTAACTACATTACCAAATAAAAGTACAAAATAAGAAAAACAGTTCATATCGAGAATGAATGCACAAGGATGTAACAATTGAGTCTAACTGTTCACAACTGTCTAGTAACTTACACTACCTTCAATGACAAATAAAATAACAAAGCTAAATCAACATAACAGTGCTAACATGATAACACTGTCTATGCTAAATTATTTGTCCTTGTATTGGTTCGGGTTTAGGGGTTTGGTTTGTGGGTTTGGTCAAATTTTTTTATGGGGGTTGGGTTCATTTTGTGCTCATCCATACAAAATCATATAAAAATTAGAAATATATACATAGTTGCAGCGGTGATTAAGTTCAAAATACCATACATAGCGTCATATATTATATAATAAACAAAAACACCATAAAAATAAAAAATATTACAATGTCAATCAGTCAATCTCAAATGTCATGATATATTATATGTTAAAAATTAAAAATTAATCAAATGTCAACAATCAACCATCACTGGTCAAGCATCATCATATGGGTCTTCAAAAATATCATCATCATCCATATTAGATGATTTAGGTGTCGGTAAATTAGAAGAACCACAAACAATGCCACTAGCATTGGCACTGGCACTAGCAAATACATAGTCAAATAAACCATATTATCAAAACATAATGATAGGCATTGTACGCTGCTACATCACCCCCCAGAAATTTTTTTTGTCATAGGAGAGGTTTGAAACCTATATAGAAATATAGTTTTTTCAGAATATAGATGATTCTAAAGATCCTTCAACTCTAGTGAATGTTTCAAACAAGGTAAACAAGTAAGCATCAAATAACATTAGGGAAGATTGTCCAATCTGATGATGATATTGTAGATGAAGTCTTGTAGGCAAACTGGAAGCATGGTTCACAAACACAGATTTGGAGAGTACTTGGCAAATTAAATGAGTTTGGTGGAGGGGTCTAGAGGTATCGGCCTTAGCTGGGTTGAGGGGCAGTGCTCCTTGCAAGGTTTGGGGGCAGCACCTCTTGCATGTTCCTTCTTGTGATGTATTATGGTGTCGATGGGTGGAGTCCCCACCACCAAGCCCAAAGGAAGATCTTAAAAACTGACAAACCTTCATGGCTCACATCATTTTGCATTCACAATAAGAGAAATGGCTTTGTTTTTGTCTTTAAGATGCACTGGAATCAACATTTTAGAGTTTTGGAGGCATTTTTGGTCAAAGTTGGAAGTCAAAATATGGTTAATTTTTTGAAATTCACTACTTGGGCGTGAAAACCCACCAGATATGTTGTGGGTTCATCTCAGACAGACCTGCAAGTTTGGGGTGTGACCCTGGACGACCCCTAAGTTGAACTGGTTTTGGACCCATATATGGGCTGAACTACACCTGAATTGTCAGGCCCCAAGGCCTGAACCGACAACATAGTGTTTATTTAATACAGCTATTTACTCCTTTTCTATTTAAAATTTTGCTTTAGAAACCACAAGGACTTTCAAATTGCTGTATGGTTGGTATGGGCAATAACAAAACAATTTCTTGGAGATTTTATTTACTTTCCCTTGGATACCTTGATGTGATTTTTTTGTTTTTTGTTTTTTGTTTTTTAATTATTGATTTTGGTGATAATAGATGTGTTAAATTATCTTTGTGGAACAATGTCAATGAAAATAAAATACTAGTGTGCCTACTAGTTCTTTTGGAGACAATAATTTTCTGTTGAAAGTAAGCATTCATTCAAATTCACTAGTTAACAGGCTTGTATATTTATTATTCTTTGATGTGCTAGTTTTTAGTAATAAATATGGTTTTTTCTATTTTTGCATCTATAAGTGATTTGTATTTATCATGAATGGTGAATTCAGTATGCAAAAAGAGATCTTATTGAAATTTTTGAGTAGGTTTTATTACTTCTCTAGTATAATTTATTTGTTTGTCATTTTTACCACAAGAATTATTGTATTGTTTCTTTCTTCCTTGTACAGGATGGAATTCGTCGTGAAGTGCAAACAATGAGCTTGATTGACCATCCAAATGTTTTGAGAGCACATTGTTCTTTTATAACAGATCACAGTCTTTGGGTTGTAATGCCATATATGTCTGGGGGTTCTTGTCTTCATATAATGAAATCAGCCTACCCAGATGGATTTGAAGAACCAGTCATTGCAACATTTTTGCGGGAAACTTTAAGGGCTCTAGATTATCTACATAGCCATGGACACATACATCGAGATGTTAAGGTGATGATTGCATGTCTATGACTGATGATATTTTTTGGTTAAATGATAATAAATGGTAAATTAATAACTGGCAAAAGCTAAATCAAGATATAGGACTATCTGGTAAATTTGTGAAGAGAAGAGATACCATAATGAGATCAAAGTAAGAATAAAAAAATCGATTATTCAACAATTAGAGCATCAGTAATCTGAACCAAGGTCACTTCTATTTGAAATATGTCTAAAGAAAACTCGTTTTGATTAAGAATCTTTTTATCACGTTAAGAAATCAAAACCATCTTAGGTTAGGAACTTAATAGTGATCTCTCCAAGAGTTTCCCAATTCTGCTGAACTTATAGAAAGTCTTATTCAAGTTGGTCTATCTTCTGGACATAATTTATAGGCATATTATATTTTAAAAGTTTCTATTGTCTTAATATTCTGTATGCAAAGACTTTAATGTTTGCTATCTGGCAAAATTTTAAATGCTTAGTGCATGTTTTCACCTCACAACCTATGAGTTCTTATGCAGAGATCCACAAGGGCCAGAAAACCTCTTCCGAGGAGTTTTATTGAAGAGTAGAGTAGATTATGTGGGACAATTAGTTTCTTTAAGGATGCTTTTTAGCAGTCTGTATGCATCCATGTATACATCCATTCATTTACGTATGACTAGTATGCATCCATGCAAGCACAAAGAGAGAAACACTATTTTAGTTAAGTGAATTGTACTATAAAGGTTTTCAAGAACATAATAAATTGTTATAAATAAGGAATGCAAAAAGTGTCATATATTGATCACTTCACTGTTCCTGTGCATGTTTGGGGAACGAGGCTGATCGACGCATGCTTTTGTTTTTGCCTTCATTAATAACAATCAATATTCTTCCATACTATGAAAAAGGAAAAAGAATTAAGAGTTGACATGAGTCAATATGCATGGGCACTGGTGAATCTGCATCTAGCATAACCATTCAGATTTTCCATTAAGGTGAAAATAAATATGTAATGGCTGAAACATACAGGATACATCCACAGTAGAAAACATAATTTTATGTACCTTAACTATAAAATAAAGATGTATGGTGCTTATCTTGATCCTATGTTGGTTTACAGTAGTTAAAATTAAAACAAAGCATGACTTATACAAAATAAGGTGTGTGTTGAACACTTAATGTAATCCATTTTTGTTAATGTGGAGATATCTTTTGATATGGCTAATTGGTTAATAACGTGTCAGGAATTTGGGTGCAGTTAAGTCTACAATCAACGAGTCTCAAAGAAAATATGATTAGTTTATGATATGAATGTTTCCCAAAATATAAGCCTTTAGTTCTATCATCCTTTTCTTCAGCCAGTGATCATTGTCTGTCCAGAACTTTCATTGCAGTCAGCATTATTGTTCTTCGATTTCCATAATTTATGCTGTGATATTCTCAAAACATAAGTTTTTGTTCTTTCCTAAGTCCTCGTGGCATTCTTGGCTCTCAATTATATCTTTGAGTTGGAGTGATTCGTTTACAATAATGTTCATATTCTGGTTCTCTGATTCACTAAAGCCGCTACATTTTTTTGACTCCATTCAGTTTCAGCAATTTTTCTTCAATCTCTCGTCTCCTTAGTTTTTTATGAATGCTTGTTGCTGTATTTGTTAGATTCTGCAAGAAGCAATAACTGAGCTAGGATCTGATGTCAGTTTTTATTCACACACAATTCCAATTGATAGATAATCAAAGATCAAAATAGTGGAATGGAGAGAGAATACTAAAAGAAAGAAAATGAGAATTGTAAGAGAATTTTGAAAACATTAATATTACACTCACTGAACTAATCCAGGTGAGGAGAGTGCTGTATATATAGCGAAATACGAGCATATACTTCCAAGAGGTGCATTAATTCCAACAACTCATAACAGGTGAGAGGTTTTACCTACTTGGTAGATCCCAAAACGTGGCATTACCTACTCAGATAGAGATAGAATAGTGGTTACAAGAGGTGACACAAAAATCTAAAAGAGGGTGTTTAACTCAACTACCCATGTGTGGGAGAGAGTGATAGATGTAGCTGATGGATTTTGGTACGTGCCCTCATATTAGCCATATCTGATATGACTTGAGCAAGATTAATGATATGTATAGGAAAAAATAAATATCCCCTAACATGAGAAAAATAAAAGACCTACATTAACAATCCCCTCTAAGTGTAGTTTAGGTGGGTGAAAAGATAGGTCCCGACAAATGAAGCCTGATGAGGTACCCATTTACAAAGTGATTCCCTTGCAATAGAAGAAGCCCCCACCCCCCATTAAAGGAACAATCCCCCCAAAATAGAGAGAGAAACCCCCTCCCCCTTCGAAAAAAAAAGTAGAAAGAGAGAAAATGAAGTGTTAAAAAGCACATCTTGGAGTAGACACCTTTTGTTGAAGTAAGCACCAAAGAGTATTAATCTGCAACACCAAATAACCTCTGCATGGCAACAGAGAAACAACAACAAAAGATGCTATTCCACCAAATCAAGAATACAATATGATATTGGATAGATACGTTACAATGCAGAGTAACAAATATTAAATTCCTAGGAATCAAAAAATAAATAATGATAAGATAAGATCTCATCTAGACAACTAAGACTTCTAGAAAGATTCCTAGGACCTAAGTAACTTTAATTTATGTGAATAAATCGGAAATCCCCTACTAGGTACAAAACCTTATTCACACCAACACCTCCCTAAGTGCAATTTAGGGAGGAACAAAAACCAATGTAAAGATGTAAGATGGGTGTTGACAACAAGGCTTGGTGAGGTACCCATGTACAAACAATCTTTCACAAATGGAGAAAAGGAGAAGAACCCTTTGGGAGCAAATTCCTCTCCAAAAGAGAGAAAATGAAGGACTAAGAAACCTCCAAAACAGTGTCCCAACCATAGGAACATGAAGAACATTATTGAAGCATGAAGAAGCTGTAGGCATCTGTCAAAAGATGACTAATATAGTGCTATAAATGAAGAAACTCTAAAAATTGGACGTTGATCAGGATAAAAAAGGCAACAATTTGTATGAGTGCCCCCAATGACACTACTTGAACAATGATTAGATGGCAAACAAAGGCAATAACATTTGCCAATTGAAAATACAAATGGCATATGAATTTGCAATGAGTGACCTCAACTATCACTACTCAACCAATGCAAGTTAAAAATATAGGTGCCAATAGTTAGAACATTGATTGACTGAGGATAAAAGATTGCCTCCACATAATAGGAATGCAAGAGTGTCTCATAATATGAACTTCATAACTCACTCCAAGTGAAACCAAGGAAAGCATTGGCACAAATAATATAATACGTCCCCCACCCCCCCATAATGCTGACTGGGGAGAGTCTTGATAGGTTCATTGAAACTATGTGTCACTAAGTAGTGCATGAAGGAGAAGATACAACATTTGAAGTGACCATGAGTGTATTTGCAATTGAAAAAGGGTGTGTAACAACAAGGCACACATGCATGAGGCAAGAATCACTAAGGTACATTGTTTTCGCGAAGGGACGCTCACTTGACAATGTTGTGATTGGCAAATAACAAAGACACTACACAATCCCCATGACACTATAATATAGTGCAAGCATGATAATATGGTACAACATATATGCAAAATCCCCCAAATACATTTACAAGTGTGTGACACTTTATCTTAGTGCGTCTACAAAATGTTTGGATACCATTACATTAAAAGCTCAAATTGATATTGAATGGCTCCACTCAGGTGTTAAGGTGTGTGTAAGCTAGATATCCTACAATCAACACAACCTCGAAGACCCACAACTACATGTGTCATGTGGGAGTCATTACTTTGCACATGGGGGATAGCCACCACTCTTTGCTGAGAATCGAACCTGAGACCATGGTTCTGGTACCATTATGCCGAAAGCTCCAACTGATAGTGAATTGCTCCGCCTAGGTGTTAAGGTGTGTGTAAGCTAGATGGCCTATAGTTAACGCAACCTCGGGGGACCCACAACTACACGTGTCATGTGGGTGTCATTACTTCCCACATGGGGGATAGCAAAACAGAAATGCTTACAAAAGATGCTTAAGGAGTACGAAAAGGACAATATGCTATATATTCATATGAAGCAGCCCAAATGAAGCCATCCCATGCAAATAGAAGGTTTCTAGGAGCGAAAACAACCAAGTAATTATCTAGAGTGTTAAAACAAAAATGTTTGTATTAATTATACTTGGGGAAAAATCTGGAAACAAGTACATGGATAGAATGACATTGCTCTGAAAGACCTTTCCAACGTCATAGATTCGTGAAAAACGGAGAATCTAGTCAATAGTTATGAGTTGAGGAGCCCAAAACAAACTTCTGACTTCAACAAGCTATAAAATGCACCGATAACACAATTTGAGAAAAATACTTGCACCATTAGATAGTGCTCGAAACTAGCCTTTTGATGACATCTTGTTTGCCAAAAACTGACACCATATGTATAAGTTATGGCCATTTTCCCAAAACTCCTAAGTTGAAAGAAATGAATTTTTTTTAGTAATTAGGGTCCAAGCCCTTGGGCACCCATACGACCATGGTGCGTTGCGAGGCAAAAAATATTGCCCACTCACTACTAGTGGAGCAATGTGTGGGTTGGGTGGACCAAGGTGGCACCATTGAAAGGGGTGGAGCAAACAGAGGTGTTTGGCTACTAAAGTGTGAGTGCTGAGTGCTCAGTGTGTATGGGCCTTAGTGCTAAGGCGGTAGGGTGCTTAGCCCAACACATAAGTGTTGGAATCAAGGAACACTGAGAGGGGGCGGGTGAATCAGTGTTATACCGGTAAATAAATTTTCAAACGTATTCTCAAACCATCGGAAGCAAATGCAAGAAAGTAAAATTCAGGAACACAAGATAATCAACCACAAAATCATAACACCAAGATTTTTACGTGGAAACCCGAAAAGGGAAAAACTATGGTGGGATTGGAACCCACAATATTCATATACTGTGATTAGGAGTACATAAATATTACAAAAGGGGAATGCACTTGCTGCCAAGCACACTGCCTAGAGCTCACTGCTCAAGTTACAATATGGAAGTCTCACTAACTTACAGATCATTTATAATGAGAACTACAATGATTGAACTCCAAAATAGCATCAAACAATGGCTGGATGAGTTTCGATTAAGTGCAAAAAATCCTATTGTAACACCTCTGCAACTCTGCTCTGTTCTACTTCTCAGTTAGCTACTGGATCAAGAATGCGCACGTGAAATTGCACCAAATAGGTTTCTCGATCATTACTTGCTCATATCATACCTCAAATAGATCTTCTACATCTGTCATATATATCCGCAATCACAAAATAAAACATTCATCAAGTTGGCCATCCATAATATGCAATGCGATGTGCAACCAAGTGTCGGCTTAGACTGGATCTCTAAAACATATTTGGATCAACCAAATGATGTCTAAATGATTTCTACATGTGGGCCCTATCATCCCATGCACGAATTTGACCACCGCAATCACCGCAAAGATTCCAGACCAAAAGTGCTCTGCTTATCCTAAAATACCGGTGACAGATTACGGGACCACTTTCTCTACCGGTTACCAAAATCCATAACTACTGGATAGAATTTCCGAGAAGAGTTGCCATCAATGACAACCCTAATCCATTATCCATGCAATGGTACCACCGGATGAGTGTCAATTGCCAACAATCTCCCCCTTTGGCATTGATGGCAACACTCATGAAAAATGACTAAGTGTCAACCAGTATACCGGATCAAAGTTTCTAAGGTTCCCACCCAGACCAAAAACTCAAAAACTTGTATCAACCAAAAACTTGTATCATTCTCTATACATTTTTCACTCTACTCTCCCCCTTTGACAGCAATGCCAAAGTTGGGGTGCTGCTCAAAAACTTATATACAAGGTTATATATCTGATATTATACATACTTGAAGATATTTGCAAAAATGGTCTTTAGAAATCCTAAGTGGGTATCCCATCTGTTACTACTTATCAAGTTGCCATTAGTTTTTATATTCAAAGTCATATTATATATTCTAGTCGGTTAGCACTACCGAATCATGCAGTCGGTATGCACAGTCTTGTCGGTTACAGAAGAAAGCAGTCACAGAACATAGTATACACCGAGCTGTTTACCGAGTATCTTTTTATGACTACCGAGCAGTAAAGTTAACACACCGAGTTGATATTCACCGAGTGAAACGTGTTGCCAAATACATTGAACCTGGACATGCATATGAAAACGTGTTACAAGAATCGAGGCACATCTAATCGTTATACATTGGAAATTGCACTAGAAGATTGTGTATGATTACAAGGACAATCTAACCAATGAAGTATTTTGTTTAGTTATTCATTCGAGAAATCTTGTTTGTAAGATCGAAGCAATGAATTGGATCACCGTTTTAAGAGACCTATTTATACAGCATGGATTAAAGAGCAAGGTGTGTGCATATATGTATGAAGGAAGACTGTTACAGAGACACAGAGGTCACCGAGAAGGTTTTCAGAGAACAGTCCAAGAACAGAGTAAATAGAAGGGTTTACCGAGTTACGATATGGGCTATCGAGGTATGCTATAAGCAAGGTAATCTTATTTTGAGCACACAGAATCTGCTATAACATTTCAGATGTAAAGTTGCAGATGTTTGCAATGATTTTATTGTAATATTGTGAAGTTGAAAGAGAAACCTTTAACAGGGTAAAAGACTCTAACCGAGTCTATAAACTGTAAAGCCTCTAACCAGGTGCAGCATTCAGAATAATGTTGTGAAATCCTTTAGCAAGGTAGATCTAACAGATCTTGTTACTCCTAACAAGGTAAGCTATCAGAAATAGCTAAATGTAGCTCTAACCGAGCAATCTTTATTATTGCAGTAGTGAAGTTGTGGGTGCCATCCCCACCGCAATTTTTCTCTCTAACCAAGAGTTTCTGCGTAACCAAAATATAAGTGTTATGGATTGAATCATGTATGATTGTTATCTGTTTGTTTTAACTTTATTTTATGTTACTGCACTATTCTGTTTATGCATAACAGTAAGGTTATTATTAAAGAAAAGTTTTGGAGTACTAATTCACCCCTCCCCTCTCAGTACATTAGCTTTCCATATTGGGCCTAACACCATCTATTCTTCAAGTTGTCCAAAACTGTAAGGAAAGCACTGAAAACATAAGCATATATCTCCACATCTTTCAATTTTGTCAAAACCGGTTGTGCCATTGTCTTCATGCAATCAACTTTGTTGCTCAGCATGGTGTCCATCTGGGGAGCAATAAGGTTCTGGAGCTCACCAACCGGCTTCAGTATCTTGTCATTTTCTAATTTAAGGCTCGAGATTTGATCAATTAGAGCCATCACTTGACCTTCTATGTTGCTGGTAAGGGCTGCATTGGAATCAAACGATTGAGATATACTATCAATTTGCCCTGGCAAACACTGATCTGCTTGTCTATATCTGATGTGAATTTGGCCAATATAAGGCATGACTTGTATATCTTTCCTCCTTCACTCAATGCCTCAGAGATTGTCTGCAGTCCTTTGTTCAATTTGACTCTGTCATCTTCAATCATCTTCCGAAATGTCTGCATACGCACTTTCTTGAATTTGTCTAATACTTTCTTGGTGGTTGCCTTTTTCAATGACTCAAAATTGGTATTGATATTGTTGATCAACTGTAACAGTCTGCCGAAGGGGTTAGAATTTGAGTCTAATTTCAGTTCTGGTACCACCTTTTGTAAAACATCTATAGTTATCTTAATCAGCTTTTTGTCCTCAGTCTCAGATTTGTCCAAGTCCTGACTAGCTTGAGCTTGGACCGTTGCAGCAACCATTAGCCTTTCAGCTGGAGACAACTGACCAATGTCAAGAGGTCTATCAAAATTAATGGAGTTTTGTGGAAGGATCCTTTTTCCTTTGTCCTTCAGTGTGTCAATTGCCATGATTATAGGGACATCGTCAGTTTTCTGCTTTCCCTTATTTACCTCTTCGCCCTTATCCTGTACCTCGTCCTTATCTGATTCCTCTTTACCTGCATCCTTTTCCAATTCTCGCTTAGTATGAACTTTTTCTTTATCCTTTTCTTTTTCTTCAATTTGTGCACCGGTGTCACCACTTGGTGCAGTATCATCTTTTGGTGTCTCCTTGGCCTCTTCAACTTTCCCTTCCACCATCTCCGGGTGGTCAACCGAAGGATTTTGACTGTCCTCTGCATCAAGGGTTGTATTGGCCTGATCTTCCGGAATAGAGGTATCTTCCTTCTGTGAGTCATTTCATAATTGGGGTTGATTTGCAACCGATTGTTCTTTAGAAACTTTTTCTATATTTCTTCAGTTTCTTTTTTAACTTCCTCAACCCTACCAACCATAAGCCTGTTTACTTTGTTTTTGCTTCGGAAATTCTTTCTTGTTGGGTAGCTCCATGAGCCTATCAACTTCTTGAGAGATGCAAGCATTGATATTGATCAATTCATGTTCTTTCATTTCCTTATCTAATGGGCTTGCAGTTAGCCTTCCAGCATCAAGAATGTTATATAGATCCTTTGGAATGCTATGTTCTAGCGCAATTAATGATTTGCTGAAGTTATGCAAATGCAACACAACAACTTCCTCGATTTCCCTTTGATCATTCTCATCAAAATTATCATGGTATGCACTAATATTCTTGAGATTGCCATAATTAACTATTTCATCAGTCAATTCTTTTGCAGTCAATGGGGGAATGATGGTGTATTTACCTTCCACCTTGCCGGATTCAAGACTTTCATCAAGCTCTGTCCTTAGCTTTCTTCCTTTTTTAGGTCTGCCGGTTAGAGAGGGTTTTGATTTTGTTTTCTTGCTTTGCTAGGCACCACTAGACTGTGGTTTCCTAATCACTCGGACAAATTCTCCTTTCTTCTTTGCTTTCTCTGCTTCCTCATCTGACTCTGTCTCAGATGCAACAAGAGATACAGTGACATAAGTTCTTTTTGGTTTCTTCTTTTGCTTCAGTGTTCCTTTGTCGGATGAGCTTTGAGCTGTTGATGACTTCACCGGAGTAGGGGAAGACTTAGTCTCCTTAGGCTTTTACTTGGAGGGAACCGGTTCAGTCTTAGGCTTCTTTGATTCCATCTCTCCTTCCATCAGAGCTTTCTTCTCCTTAGCTTTCTTGATAGCTTCTCTGGTAAAGTCCATCTGCTCAGCCACTACCTCTGCCATTTTTGTTACTTTTCTTTTCCTTTCGGGTTGAGTGAACTTCTTATGCAATTCCATATCTTTCTCTTTGAAAGTGGCAAATTTTGGTTCTTGAGAGTCAATTGGTTTGCTCAAAAGATGTTGAGCATAGCTTTCGAGAGTTTGAGCATCAACCTCATAGCCCATTGGCATTATCCATATTGTTCTTGGTTCTACTACCTCCATATGGCACTGGTCCTTGTCGACCATGAAACAAATAGTGTCTGCATTTTTGTCCAACACTTCTTTAGGAATCCTTTCCCTATTCTTCATTCTGCCTTGGAAAGTTTTGAAGAAACTCCACAGGGCACCTGTTTGATTTTCTTTATTTCCCAATCTTTGCAAACCTTGACTTTAAGTTGAAATAAATGCAACTGTAAAGCTCAACCGGATGTCCAGTTCAGCATAATCCATTCCACCAGATTCCAAGATCGGTATGATGAATTTCGGATAATCATCTCCTAGCATCTGCAATCAACCTTGATCGATCACAAATCTCTTTAGGGGTTTCTGCAAGATTTTGCATGAAAATGCCACCCCTTAAGGCCAAATGCCTTAGTTACTGGATGAAGATCCTGCATTGGATTCAGGTGCAGATCCACTGGCTGCCTTGGATTTATCTTTTCTAACCCACATCTTCTCATGTTTGTTCCTGATCTCTTCTACCTTTGCCTTTCCCTTTTCATCAGCTTTGTTCTTGTCTACCAGAGCATTCTTGTTCATATTCTTACTTCTGCAATATTTTGCAATGTGACCGGTTTTGTTGCATGCACGTCAAACAACATTTCTTTGCATAGGTTTGAAATTCATCTGATTTGGTCTCATCCTGCATTGGTTCGAGATATGTCAAAACATCCCACAAGCATAGCATCTTTTGTTCTGAAAATTATTCATTACTGCTCTGCACATGTTTGACTTGTGACCAAAATTATTGCATATGAAACACTGACCGGTAAAGGTAGGAACATTGTTCGCATTATTCATTCCATCATACATCTTACTTCTGCATTGATTTGCCATATGACCAAATTTATTGCAAGTAAAACATCTACCATTGAATTTATAGGTATTAGGCTGTCTTACCAGAGTATTTTTGCTCTTCTTATGATTAGGTTTTGCATTGCTTTGTCCAGAATCGGAGGATTCTCCTTTTTCATATCCAAGTCCTCGCATGTCTTTTCCATGTCTCTGACTATCCAGCATCTCATCAGGCCTTGCTAAGCTAGCATTGAATTTGTCTTTGTATTCATTTTGCAGTAGCAAGTTCATCTCTTAGGGCAAGAATCTGTCTTTCAAGTTCTTGTTCATCATTCATTGACTGTGTCAACTCAAGCTTCAACTGATCATTCTCATAAGTAAGCCCGAAGCATTCATCTGATCTGTCTTTCAATGATTGAGTCAAACTTTCTTCATTCTTCTTCCGGTCTTCAATCTCCTTAGTCAACTTCATCACAATGTATTGCATCTCATTCTTCAATACAACATTCTCTCTAGAAAGCTTATCACATTCGTTAGCTTTGTCCTGATTTTCCATGCTTTGTTTTTCTTTCTCCTTCAGCTTATCCATCAACTCTTTCCTTCTGTCTCTTGAAGTGTTGACTTGTTCTTTCAAATCATTAATGAAGTCTTTAAGGAACTTATTTCATTTCTTGCTGCATCAAGATCCTCAAGTGCCACACAAAGCTGTCTTTGCAAACTGGATTCCATTGATTCAATCTCCCGGACCTTCCTCGAGCGCTTAGGCTTCCTCATAGGAACTAGGCTCTGATACCAATTGTTGGAATTAAGGAACACTGAGGCGGGGGGGGTGAATTAGTGTTCTACCAGTAAATAAATTTTCAAACTTATTCTCAAACCACCGAAAGCAAATGCAAGAAAGTAAAATGCAGGAACACAAGATAATCAACCACAAAATCATAACACAAAGATTTTTACGTGGAAACTGGGAAAGGGAAAAACCATAGTGGTATTGGAACCCACAATATTCATATTCTGTGATTAGGAGTACATAAATATTACAAAAGGGGAGTGCACTAGCATTCAGGCACATTGCCTAGAGCTCACTGCTCAAGTTACAATATGGAAGTCTCACCGACTTACAGATCATTTATAATGAGAACTACAATGATTGAATTCCAAAATAGCATCAAACAATGCCTGGATGAGTTCTGGTTAAGTGCAAAAAGTTTGATTGTAACACCTCTGCAACTTTGCTCTGTTCTATTTCTCGGTCAGCTACTGGATCAAGAATGCGCATGTGAAACTGCACCAAATAGGTTTCTCGATCACTACTCGCTCATATCATACCTCAAAAAGATCTTCTACATCAATCATATATATCTGCAATCACAAAATAAAACATTCATCAAGTCGGCCATCCATAATATGCAATGTGACGTGTAACCGGGTGTCGGCCTAGACCGAATCTCTAAAACATGTGGATCAACCAAATGATGTCTAAATGATTTCTACATGTTGTCCGTATCATCCAATGCAAGAATTTGACCACCGCAATCACCACAAAGATTCCAGACCAAAAGTGCTCTGCTTATCTTGAAATATCGGTGACAGAATACCGGACCACTTCCTCTACCGGTTACCAAAATCCATAACTACCGGATAGAATTTCCAAGGAGAGTTGCCATCAATGACAACCTTAATCCATTATCCATGCAATGGTAGCCACCGGATGAGTGTCAGTTGCCAACATTAAGAATGTGGCCAACCACACTGCAAAATTTGTTGACAAAATCATTGATAGATCCGCACAGATCTGTAGGCCCATACAAGCCTGTAGACCACCAAGTGAATAATGATTTTTATTTGTTTTTTTTTTGATTTTTGACTTTTGATTAACAATAAAATCAAATAAAAATATTTGCCCACTAGTATAAACAATACATAAATTATTTTAATTTTTTTTTGATGAAAATGATTTTTTGTACATTGAGTACTTGGGGGGGCATACAAAGTGTTTGAGCAAATTATTTTGCCTAAAAATAACTTTGTATAAAATGGATGAATTTGCAGTCAAAATTCATCGCTTAGTCGTCCTGAACACAATGGGAAGGCCTATTTGTGCCAAAAAATACTCCTAGAAATTTTTCATTGGATTTGAGCTTCAAGCCCTTGTTTGCCAATATTGCAAATGGTGGCCAAATTGAGTGAAACAAAAGCTAAATCTGACTTCCTCGAGCCTCCTAAATGCAATGGGATAGCCTAAAATACTGCCACTAGCCAAAAGTGTTGCAATCACTAGATCTCACCAAAAGCATACATGCAATATAGGATGACAAATTTATTTAAACCCTTTTTGATTCTCAAGATTGTATTAAAATGCAAGAGATGAGCATAATGGGTGTTCACAAGATCAAAACAAAAACTCAAATCATAATAAAAAAACTTGATGGTTAAAACTTTCTACAAAGGATGGGGCTTGCTAGATTCAAAGATTTTATAGCATGTTGAAGTAAGAACCTTGAATCATTAATTTGCAACACCAAATTATCTCCATATAACAAGAGAGAAGCAACAACAAAAGATGCTATTCCACCAAATCAAGAATGCAATATGATGTGCAAATATGATATTGGATGGATATGTTACAATGCTAGAGGTACTTTCCTTATATAGGCAAGGTAGGGGCATGCGATTAGACAAGATCATGACATGTGTCTTAATCTTATGACACAAGACAGCTAAAATAACAAATATTAAATGCCTAGGACTCAAAAAATAAATAATGATAAGATAAGATCTCATCTAGACAACTAAGGCTTCGAGAAAGATTCCTAGGACCTAAGTAAACTTAAGTCGTGTGAGTAAGTCTCTTACTAGGAACTAGCTAGGTACAAAACCTTATTCACATCAACACCCACCTTAAGTGCAACTTAGGGAGGAACAAAAACCAATGTAAATATGCAAGATGAGTCTTGGCAACAAGGCTTGGTGAGGTACACATGTCCTGGCAATAAGGCTTGGTGAGTTATTGTTGTGATGTATTCACACATCGCCCCATTGCAAGTGGGGACCCTTGCTTTTTGCCTTCTGGGGTTTGTTTTCTAGGTCTTTTAGGGTTTTTGTCTGTAAGCCTTTGCATGATGAGTGCTGTCAAGGGAATTGCTGGATAACAGGCTCTGCTGGAGTTAGGGTGAGTCAGTGGATGCTCCATGTTAGGGTTTCTTTCAAGGTCTTCCTTTGGCTTAGCTTTGCTGAATTGTGTCTTGTTTGAGTTCAAGTGAGTCAGTGAGTCAGTGTCATCTCTCAGACCCAGGCCAAATTCCTCCATTTGATCCTCGATTTTGGCCTTAGGCTTTGAGAATGAAGATTTTTGAGCTGAGTGAGAGGCAAGTTGGCCTGGAGATGATGGGAGAAGTCTTGAAAAGTTATATCCAAGGCAAGGAAAGGAGGCTAGAGGTGTGAAATGAGCTTAAACTAGGAATTTCGCTCCTGACCCTTCCAAAGGGTCCAGAGCGAAATCCTCAATAAACACCTTTTTTCTTCCTTGTTTGCACTACGAACCTAGTTCCTTGGACATAGTGGGGATAGATTGATGTACTCTTGCCAAGAGAAGTGAATGAAGGCACTAAGAGGTGAGGATTTTGTCTAAGAACATGACTTTCGCTCCTGACCCTTCCAAAGGGTCCAGAGCGAAAATACTTATAAACCTCATTTTCTCCCTTGTTTAGACCAACATTCTAGTTTTGAAGTGATGGAATGTGAAAATGTGAAGGATTTTGGCCTAGTACATGATTTTCGCTCCTAACCCTTCCAAAGGGTCCAGATTGAAAATCCTTGTAAACCTCATTTTCTTCCTTGGTTTGGTTAACTTTTGGTTTCTAAGGCATGATAGGGGATGGATTGAGGTGTTCTTGCCTTGAAAGGTGGTTGGACGCATGAAAAAATGAAAATTTTTTGCCTAAAGGATGAATTTCGCTCCTGACCCTTCCAAGGGGTCCAGAGCGAAATCCTTATTTTAACCCTCTATTTTGCCTTGAGCACTAGAAGGACCTTGTTTTGAGCTTATTTGGTGGTGGATTGCCTTGATTATGGTGAAAGGAGGTTGGATAAATCAAGTTTGAAGGAGAATTGAGACAATGGAATGTGAAATCAACCTAAATTGGAAATTTCGCTCCTGACCCTTCCAAAGGGTCCAGAGTGAAATTCCTAGATGGCACCCATTTCTTCCTTGTTTAGACTAGGATCTTAGTTTCTAAGGCATATTGTGAAAGTTTGGACATGTTCTTGCCTAAGGAAGGGATTGAAAGCATTGAAATGTGAGGGTTTTTGTCTAAGAATGAAATTTCGCCCCTGATCCTTTCAAAGGGTCGACAGCGAAATTCTTTATGAACCTTATTTTTTTACCTTGTTTGGGCTTAAAACCTTGTTCCTTGGTCTTGGAAGTGAATTGGAGTTGAAAGAATGAAGGAATATGCTAAAAACAAGAATTTCGCTCCTGACCCTTCCAAAGGGTCTAGAGCAAAATTCCTAAAATCCACCTTTTCCTTTCATTTTGTGTCAAGCTAAGCATGGATAAAGATGAATAGAGCTTAGAAAGACCCCTAGGCATGCCTTGGAGTTGATTTTTTGCCATCAACAATGATGATTTTGAGCTAGGACATGAATTTCGCTCCTGACCCTTCCAGAGGGTCCAGGGCAAAATCCAAATGGGTCCTGTCCTTGGCCATGGTCTTGAGCGAATTTCTCCTTCCAGGCCTTCTTGGGGGTCAAACAAGTGTTGTCTTCATGAGGAAGGAGTCAAAAGGTGAGAATCATGGCATAGCAAGGGAAGAAGGAGATGGAATTGTGTCCTAATCTTGAATTCGCTCTTGACCCTTCCAGAGGGTCCAAAGCAAAATTCCCCAAAACCACCCTTTTTTTCTCAATTTTATGCTAAGTCAAGTGTGGGCCAGGATGGGGTAAGATTGGAGAAGTCCTTGAGCAAAACTTTGAGTTGCTAGTGATCCGTGAACATGAAGGAATTGAGCCAAATCAAGAATTTCGCTCTTGACTCTTCCAAAGGGTTCAGAGCGAAATTCCTAGGATCACCTATTTTCCTTGCAAATCAAGTTTTTGGTTTTTATGGCCTAGATAGGAGTGAGGCGATGTATCCTTGGTCTTGGAGGTGGAATGGAGTTGAGAGAATGAGAAAATAAGCTCAAATCATGAATTTCGCTCCTGACCCTTCCAAAGGGTCTAGAGCGAAATTCCTAAAATCCACCTATTCCTTTCATATTTGTGCCAAGCTAGGCCTAGACCAAGGTGATAGAAGCCCTTGGGATTGCCCTTGAATGGATTGTTGTCTCCAAAAATGATGATTTTGGGCTAGAGGAAGAAATTCGCTCTTGACCCTTCCAAAGGGTCCAGGTCGAAATCCATTATAGGTCCTGTCCCTGGCCATGATTTCTAGCGAAATTCTCTTTTCTGGTCATTTTGAAGTCAAACAAAATGTTGCAAACATGGGAGAAGGATCCAAGGATAAGAGTCCAAGTATAGAAAGTGAAAAAGATAGACCTTGGTGAAGGAAAACAAGCAAATCATGAATTTCACTCCTGACCCTTCCAAAGGGTCCAGGGCGAAATTCACCAAATGTCCTTTTTCTTCCAAATTTGTGCTAGACCAAGACAGTGATCAAGGTAGATTGGGCTCAAAGATTGCCACAAGCATGTCGTAGAAGGGGTTGTGAATGAAAGAAGTGATTGTTTTGTCCATGATCAAGAAATTCGCTCCTGACCCTTCCAAAGGGTCCAAGGCAAAATCTTTTGAAACTCCTATTTTTCACCTTGTTTGGGCCAGGCGAAGAGCTAGTTGTGAGATAATGTTGAAAAGAGGTCTAAATTGGGCAAAATAGCAAATTTCGCTCCAGACCCTTCCAAAGGGTCCAGGGCAAAATTCTTATAGGCCCTGTCCCTGGGAAGGATTTTGAGCGAACTTTATTTTAAAGTCTTCTTGTTGATGATTTAAGGTGGAAAATGCTTTGTTGAAATAAACATGTCATGTACTTAATCACCTTTTGGTTTATTTTGCAGATGGAGAAAACCAGGCATCATCAAGGACGACCTCTTCCAGTCCAGCATCATCAAGGACGACCACTTCCAGTCTATCATCGTCAAGCACGTTCCTCAGGCAAAAGGGAAGACTCAAGGTGTTCAAGGAATTGCCAGCTACCTCCAAAACCTTCACTTTGCCACACTAAGGAACCACAAGGTGACAATGAAAGGCGTTGCCAGCATTTCAAGGAAAGGTACACCACCCATCCATCACGTCAAAGATAGAGGAGAATCAAATAAGGTCAGTGCAAGGGTTCGTTGAAGAAGCATATAGTCTCAGAGGAGTTAATCAAAGTTAGCTTCTCAACCTCATCAAATTGAACATCAACCAAGTTACAAGTGTCAAACAAGGTGGCATCCCAGTCATCATTCCTCTAGTCGGATTGGTCCACCTCAGCGTGTCCAAATTCAATGTATCTGACTCATCGGGGACGACACAAACTTCGATGTACCTACCCCTGCTTCTTATTGGTCCTCACTCTTGTAATGTAATTTTCTAATTGGCTAAGGAAGTTTGTTGTAACAAACCCTAATTAGGGTTTCTATCTTGTAATCCTAGCCATTGATTCTAAGTCAATCAAAGTCGTCTATTTGTAAAGGGTTTCTCTATATAAACCCTGGCTCATCATTTGTAAAGGTGAATAGTTGGTTAATAAAGAATAGATAATAGTGAATAGTTAGAGAGTAAGAAATAGTTAGAGTAGAATAGAAAGAGAAGGCAAAGATTGTTGCCAAGATGTTGTTGTAAAAGACTTGTAAACTTCATTGAAGAAATGGTGAATTCTATGGGTCGATTCAACAATTTGCATGGTCTCTATACTTCTCAAATTTGATTTCATGTTATTAGATGAGTAGAAGAAATGTGTGTGATCGATGGTGAAATTTGTATATCCATACTACTAGCAGTTTGTTGATTGCAGACTTGCCTTGTGTAGTCAACTGGAATTATTCAGCTTAAGCTTAACTTCAATTGTCGCTTCTTCATTGATATGCATCAGCCTGATGGTGTCCATGCTTGTGGCGGTGATCTGAACATCATAAAGCTTTCCTCAGAAGACCGCACTAACCTTGTGGAGATGCTCCTGGGATGTCAAAGCAAGACTTAGTTAGAATTTCATCAAAGGTCATTCATTGCTCCTACATTCTTAGTGTTAGAATTAGATCCTTCCGTTGCCCTTATCCTTTTTTTCTTTTTTCAAAATCTAGGACCAGTAAAATCTCACGTTCCAGCAATATTCAAAGCAACCCAGATGGTCAGGCAATCAAATGTAAGTCCCCTTGTGATTCCAGCAAAATCACATCGTACCGCAAAGAGCTTATCCACATGTAGAGAACCTACATACAAGAACCTTGGAGTTGCCTCGATTGATCCTTCGGCGAGATCTTCAACAGTTAGGAACTTTGTTCAAGAGAGGATAAGGTACCTTTAGGTATTTTATTTTGTGTTCGCATGTGTACAAAAAACACATCAACAAGTACCCATGGACAACTAAGACTTCTAGAAAGATTCCTAGGACTTAAGTGAACTTAAGTCATGTGAATAAGTCAACTACTAGGAACTAGCTATGTACAAGACCTGCACTATGCACAAAACCTTATTCACACCAACACCTTTCGCAGCCCCAACCAAGCTTGTAGATGAAGGAACTTGCTTTTTGTGAAGGGTTTGGTGAAGATGTCTACATTCTGCTCCGATGTAGGACAATAGTTAAGATCAATAATGTTTTTTTGTATTAGCTCGTGAATGTAGTGCATATGTATCTCAATGTGTTTTGTCTTGTGGTGATGAACTGAATTTCTTGAGATTTGTATTGCATTTTGATTATCACAAAAGATGATTGTAGGCTTTTTGAATGGAATGTCAAACTCAATGATAATATTCTGAGGCCATATAGCCTCAATGGTGGCATTAATTGCCCCTTGATACTTAGCCTATGTAGATGAAAGAGCAATTGTAGATTGCTTCTTGCTCAACCAACAAATTGGATCAGAACCAAGTGAGAAGCAATACCTTGAAGTAGACTTATGATCCTAAGAATTGAGTGCCCACTCTAAATGTACCACCAAGTCAATATCCACACCCACCTTTTGAATCCCATAATTGCGAATACCCTGAATGTAGTGGAGGATCTGCTTAGCTGCCTTCCAATGCAACTCATGTGGCTCTTGCATGAAATGAGAGACCATGCCCACAACATATGAAATGTTCGATCTCATATGAGTCAAGTAGATGAGAATTCCAACAAATTATCGATATAAAGTGCCATCAACCAAGGGTGAAGTACAAAAGGGACTTGATGCAAGCTCACGATCAGCCATGTGAAATTTGGAGAGCATATTGAGAGCATACTTAGGTTGTGTAATCAAGATGCTTGAAAATGATCGAGTGATCTCAATCCCTAAGAAGTAATGCAAAAGACCCAAGTTTGATGTTGGAAATCTATCATGTAAAGCATTTTTCACTGCCATGATGGTGGATGAGTGACTTCTTGTGATCAACTAGTCATCAACAAAGAGAACCAAAAATGTGAGTGTCATCTTGTTGCATAATGTATATGTTTGGATTAGAATGTCATCGAGTGACCCAATTCTTAGAAGGAAGGAGTCCATATTGGCATACCAAACTTGAAAGGCCTAATTGAGGTGATTTTCAAATACGACAAACAAGGGAAGGATCCTGTACAAACCCTTGTGATTGCGCCATGTAGGTTTCCTTCTAAAGGTTATCGTGAAAAAAGGCACTCTTCACATCCATCTAATGAACTTCCCAATGCTAAGCTGCAACTATAACAAGGACAAGTCAAATGGAATTTATTTTGGCAACTAGTGCAAAAGTCTCAAAGCAGTCAATCCTTGGAACTTGGGAGAATCCTTTCGTGACCAAGTGGGCCTTATGTTGTCAAACGACCCATCTGCTGCAAATTTTTTTGTTTGATAGATCCACTTGCAGTGAACAAGTTTTCTTTCCTTAGGAAGAGGGACAAGATCCCTTGTGTGATTCCTAAGGAATTGAACTCTTCCTACATACAAACATCCCACTCGGGCTTTGTTGAAGCTTCTCAAAAAGATTGTGGATCAAAAGCTAAGGCGACAAAGAGATGTGGAGCTTGGTGAAATTGTGATCTTGTTCTTCAAGTATTTGATGGATCACCAACTCAATCACCTGTTGACTACATTATTTGACGAGCCCAAAGAGGTGTTGAGGTTGGAGAGTCTGGAGATGAGTCATTAACCTCTGAATGATGACTATAAGAGGAATGTGAATCCTCATCATCACTATTGCCATCTGAAGAAAATATAAACACTTATATTGAGAGGTGGGAAGGGGGGGGTGAATCAGTATAAGAACAATATTTTCAATTTATGATTTTAGCAATCTTAAGCAATAATTAAAGTATCCACACAAATAAGATCTAGCAATTAGAACAAAAGATGCACAAATGATTTTATGTGGAAACCCTTGCGGGAGAAAACCACGACAAAGCATTGCTTTTATAGAGAACTTCTTACAACTTTGTAGGCAACAACCCATAGGAGACACCAATCCCCTTTTGATAGTTCGTAGGCACCAATTCATTGGAGGCACCAATCCCCACCACAGAGCATCAACGCTGCAAGAGGCACCAATCTCTCGAAAACGAGGCTCCAACCTCCAATAGAATATGGTAAATTCTTTGAGTTTCGTTATCAACCTCTGCTATATATATGTGCTCAAAGTCAATTAGATCCGCCTCAAATGTCTTCACACAAAACTGCTCAAATATACCTTGAAGACAACTTGATGAATTCTTCCACAAGTCTGCAATAATTCGCCAAAATCATATGCTCATGAATCTGAATTATTCTTTCACACAAATCTGCATCAAGTTTTTCAATAATTGTTCATGAATCTGTAATATGCTCTTCACAGAATTTGCGTAGTATCACCTTGAATATCTTTACTAACACGTGTTCATAAATCTGCTCAAGTATATGATGAATAATTGCTGCAATAAACCTTTCTTTCTGTCTTTCATACACAAGCAGGTCTGCTTTAAAAATCAGAATGATTTTGCAATGAGTTGGTGGTTAATGGAGTGC
This sequence comes from Cryptomeria japonica, assembly GCF_030272615.1. Classification (NCBI taxonomy): domain Eukaryota; kingdom Viridiplantae; phylum Streptophyta; class Pinopsida; order Cupressales; family Cupressaceae; genus Cryptomeria; species Cryptomeria japonica. Next base: position 656,227,390 of record NC_081407.1, on the reverse strand, counting down.
CAAAAGACTCCTTTAAATACCTCTCACATACCCCTTTTCCCAACAGTCATATCTCTTCCAAAACACCTCTTTATCAAGAGGCATATCCTCCTAATGCAGGTTGACCAGCATAGGCAGAAATATATTTATTTAATTTAGTACCTTGTCTTCTGAAAATAAACCTCCTCAAATCTGCACTTATTTATCTTCTCAAATCTGCCCTTATTTATCTTCCGAATCTGCACTTCTGTACTTACAAATCTGCACTTATCTTTTTCTCAGATCTGCACCTTTTATCTCTCAAATCTGCACATATATTTCTCAAATCTTCTCCTATGTAGTTTCATATTTGCTCTTATATACCTTCAAAAATCTGCTCACAATCCCTTTACAATATCTTCATAGATCATACATATCACATAAATTTTTCTTCAAATCTGCTCTTGAACTTCACAAACATTCATCATTTATATCTGCACTTATCTTTCATTTATAAGCAGCAGAATTCATCTTAGAATTTTCTCATACTCTTCAAAAATTTCTGCTTATATGGTCTGCTCTAGATCTGCTATAAATGTATTCAATGAAATGCTGGGTTCAAATAATCTTCAAGGGTCTTCTATTTATACCCCTCAATATGCATCCTTTCATCAAAATATATGCCTAGCCAAGGTGGCTGGCCAAGGTAGGCATAAATATATTTTTATTGATTTTATTTCATTGCCCAAAGTGGGCACTAGACTCGAGGAGGTCGGCCATCCTTCAATGTATACAATTTAATTTAAATTTGAATTTCATTCTTGGCACCAAAGCATATGGGAAAGCCCATATTTAATTCCGTTTTTGACAAGGTCAGCCAGCATAAGTTTAATTTATTTATGCCAAGAATAGGTTGGCCCAGAGGAGTAATATTTAATTTAAATTCATCACCTCTATATCTGCATATTATCTAGTCTTAAATTTGCATATATTTCATATTCTAAATCTGCTTGAGTCTGCAATAAAGTCTGCTCCAAACTAATGCAATTTATGATCCAAATTCTACCTTAATTTTTGCTCCAAATCTGCTATTTGTCTGCAATAATGATTGCTCCAAGATTGCCTTATATCTCTGTTCAAATGCTGATATGAATCACTTCAATAGACTGATATATATTGCCTTTATATGCTGGTATGATTCGCTTCTATAACTTCTCTAAGTCTTCTATAAAGTTTCCTCAAAAGTTTGCTGTAAATCTCCTTAAATCTGCTCATAAACTTCCTATATGTCTGCTCATAAATTCTGATGTAATTCTGCTCTAAAATCTTTTGTCCATAACTTTTGTTTGACATCAAAAACAATTCACCCTTTGACATCAATGACAAATTCTAACAATCTTTACTAAGCACTTTGACATCAAAGACAAACCTTCAATAATCTCGTTCTCCCCTCATGACATCTTGACATCAATGACAAACAATTTCAACACCATCTGAAGTGGAGGAATAAACTCTGCGTTAAGATCATGGGGATTAAAATCCTTTGAAGAACTCTGATCATGATGCAATGTTTCCAATTTGATAGTGGATAGAGAAGTGGTAGGAGAAGAATTGGAAGGACCCTCCTCAAAATGGACATTTCTCTCAGTAAACAGCTCATGAGTAGTGGGATGGAAAAGCCTGTAGCCTTCGACATCTTCTAGGTATCCAACAAATGTTCAAAGCTTTCTTTGGGGATCCATTTCCTTGCGTTTCTTTGTTGGAACGTGGGCCCATGCAAGAGAACCAAACACTCTAAAATGCTTAGCTGTGGGTTTACGACCAATCCAAGTTTGAAAATGTGTTATCCCATTCACAACATTGTGCGGAACTCGGTTTTGGATGTAACACACAGTTAATGGCCTTTTCCCAGTATTGAGGTGCCAAAGGTTTGGAGTATATCATACAATTTGCCATCTCCTTCGAGGACCTATTCTTGTGTTCAGTGTGACCATTTTGTTGAGGACTATATGGAACTATGTGTTACATGTTAATATGTTATGAAGCACAAAACTATTCAAACTGATGGCTGACTTATTTACTCCCATTATCTGTACGCAGAATCTTGATGGACTCCATTGATTGTTTCTCTACAAAACATTTGAAAGCTTGATGACTTATGTTTGTGAAAGTAAACCCAAGTGTATCTGAAAAAGTCATCAATAAATGTCAAGACATATCTAGCCCTGCTGAAAGAGGGCTGTGGAAATTGTCTTGCCAAGTCACTGGGTACCAACTCCAATAGCTATGTGGCCCTTCATTTATCATATTTCTCCTTAGGATGCTTATTAAGAATGCATCCTTGGCAAACTCGATCAGAAAATCAAATAGAAGGCAACCTTGTAACCATGTCTTGTTGACTGAGTTGCTGCAAGTAACGTTAATTCAAGTGGCCAAACCGCTGATGCCACAAACAACTCAGCTCATTTGCATGAGTGAGCAATGCTATCGAAGGAGAGTTAAGAAAAAAGTCAGAAAATTTACATGGTCTGGATTGATGATGTGCTTTTCGAACTGCAATTGTAGACCCATTATGCATTTTATTGATTACCACTGTATCTGGTGTGAAATCAACTTGCTTGACAGAGCCAGTTTGAGTGATCTGATTAATAGATAGGAGATTAGTTGACAAAGATGAACACAAAGGACTTCCTCAAATGTTCCTTTTCCCACGTCAACAAACTCTCTCCCATGCACTTCTATAGGAGTGTCATCACCCATTTGTATGGTAGGCATAGAAAATGGCTCTAAGGAGGTAAAATCATCTTGTGATCAAGCCATGTGAAGAGAAGCACCTGAGTCAATGATCCATTCGTTAGGTTGTGAAACAACAGCAATTAGGGCCTTTCACTTCTGTTTCCCCTTTTATTTGTGTCCTCAGAAGACCCTTTTGATGGACCTTGTTTAATTGAGTTAGGCACCTTGATATTGTTCTTTTCAAGAAGATGTGTTAGGTGATCAATTTGCTTCTTTAAACACTTGTGTTCATCATGGCCAGGCCTCTTACAATAGGAACACTTGACCTTCCTTCTTAGTTTATTCACCTTTTGACAAAGAGGTTTGATTAGCTGCATACGAAGAAATAGGTTTCTGGTCTTTCTTCTTTTCTCCCTAGTTATTTTATTTTTTATCCTGTTTGCTAGACCCTTTCTATTTGTTTGTGCCCTGATTTACAGCTGAGTCATGTAGCTTAGAGGATTTAATTGTACCCATTAGAACTAGTTAATCTTGCTCCCTAGTGAGTTATACAAGAAATTCATCTAGAGAAGGCATTTTATAGGTGGAACCTAGGACATATTTTGTAGCATAGAATGTAGAAACAAATACAGATTAGCTAGGACCAAGCTTACAAAGAAAACTTAAGATTAACCGTTTATCAACCTTCTTAATTCCACACTATCCTGATTGCAATCTAATGGCTTTCAATTTTGTGAAGAAGTCCTATATAGTGTCAAAATTGCTAGGACTTAATTGTAATATGGACCATACTTTTTTTTTTTTTTGAGTATCACTGGAAACAATATAATGCTACAATCAATTAGAAACTAACAGACTAACTGATGAAACAAATTTATTAACCAATCTGCTGATAACAAAGATTTTCCAGAGGCACATATGAAAAATATGATCAAATAGAACAAATTGCTCCAATACCCATACACACAAAACACTAAGTTTCACTGATTCATTGAATTCATAAACAACAATGCATCTTCAGATATGATGCAGATTAATGGCAGCAAGTTTAGTGGCTGTTCTAAGCCCACTATGTACAAAACAACTGAGATATATGAAGTGTAGCATAAAGCCAACACCAAGAAGTATTCATAACTTTAAACAATACATTTTTTAACATACCCAGAAGCTGCTTTTTTCCACAGATCTGAAATTAGTTCAGGAACAGTAAATTTGAGTCTTGAAAATAGGTCACAGCTCCCCCAAATCTTTTTCTACTCAGAAACCCTAGCCAATTGCTTGCCCAACCTAGGAGACTCCAAACCAGCAGAAATCTTCTCGAAGCCCTAGGCGTTTGGCTTCCCAAGTCCAATGCCCCTCTCCAAAACTGTATGGCCAGCTATGGGGAAAGTACGACCAGCAATATAAGGTGAAAAATCTAATTTAAGGGCTTCCAAATCTGCTGTTCTATCCCTGTCAAATTTGCCCAACAGTTTTTGTTGTTAAGCTTGGCATACAAACTGAAATTTCTTATCAATAAAGCTCCTACGTAGTTCTTGAATGAAACCATTTGCAAATTAGTCAGGAAAGATCTTTCATTTCTGCAGCTGATGTCCTCTCTCAGGATTTTCGTCCTCACAAAGCCCTTGGATAAACAAAGTTCAAACCTGCAACAACCAGTTATTAAATTTCAAGCACGAGCTGCAAAAATGAGCTCCAAAGCTATTTAATTTCTCTTTCAAAACCCCACGCTCACTTTATTTTTAATTTCTTTATGTCTTCCTTTGTGGATAGCACCCTTTAAAGTACACTATTAATTTAACTTTATAATATTTCCTTATGCCCCCTTGGTGTCCACCTTATAAAGTTACCTTGAATATTTTAAATTACACTAAGTTAAATATTTAATTTAACTTTATAACTTTAGTCACTTGAAATAACCCCTGATTTTAAATAATTGCCCATCAACATTAAATGAATAAACCAACTATGTCGGGGTGTAACCGATGCAGAGTGACAATGTCGGTGCCAAAACAGTGACTTACTAAAAATATCCATAACTGACAAAATGTTGGAGAATACACCCCAAAATGTGTCATCGTGAATCTTCTTAAGGTCGGAGCTCAAAACAACACTTGGAAAGGCCATAGAGGTTGAACCACATGTTTCCAAGACCCTAAGAATTTTCCTAATCAACCACATCAGCCTATGAGAACCCCAAGGAGTAGGCAAATGGTTACCAATTGTCTACAGCTTAGGAAGGGGGCATTACATTAACTCTATGAGTTCATTCTCCAATCTATGACCTCTTAACTCATCCTACTTAACAAAAAGGTTTTCCATTGTGGTCCACATTGCATTTGGTGTAGAGGTAGATTCAATGTGAAAAAGTGAGTCTAGAGACACAAACATACATAGAGTACCATATGCTTTATCACATTTATCAAACCATTTAATCTTTTTTGCATCATCCTTAGGTTTTGTTTCAAATCCCATTGTAACCCTGTGATATTTATTCCTTTTGAGATAATTTATCATCTTTGATTGCTGTTCAAATTAGATATATGCTGTTAAAATAGGAATTGTTGATGAATCTGTGAGTGCAGGAAAGTAGATTTGAGTGCAAAATAAGAAAGTACGAAAAAGAGATACAAGACATTCCCATGTTTCACTAGTTTTTGAAATGACCCCCTCCCAAAAATTGCAATGTTGGCTCTTTATAATCAGTGCGTTTACAATGCATAAATAAGATCTTTTCGACTCGTAGGTCCCAAAATGGCGAAAATGTTGAAATTACAATTCAAGTACAATTTGAGATCTAATTGAGAGCATTAATGTAGAGTACACAAAAAAATATGAATCTTGGAAAAAATGAAACCCAAAATGGAGTCCGTATGGACAAGTTATGGCTCTCGTCGAGTTTCAAAATGAGAATTGTGCAACAAGTTTTGAAAGACTATTCAATTTTTGAAAAATTGGATTGTCAAGTCCAAAAACCAATCTTGCTATTGTGTAGAGCCCAATATTCTACCTTGAATAAAACAAATTGCTCCAAAAAAGGCCTCCATATGGTTGCGAAAGGGCCTCTAAAAGTTCCTTTGCAAAATTGTAAAGCTCAATGGAGAGGGAGTGTAAGAATCTAACAAGGGTTCTCAACTCTGAGAATGGAGGTTTAGTTGAAACTGTTGCGTTTTATGTTTTGTATTTTGCAATTTCTAATAACAAGGCTAGTTTTGAACAAATAGCATACAAAAAAAGCAACATTGGAAAGAGCTGGAAATGAATTGAACTTCATAAAATTAGGATTTCAAACCCTCATTACATCCAATTTGCAGAAATAGCTTCAAATAAGAAATCAGACAAGACCAGGAAGATTTATGGTCAAATACCTCAGATTAATGAAAACCCCTTATTTGTCCTTGCTGCTGTACAGCAGTAAATAAATGACAGCAGAATTATTTAATAGTCCCAACTACCAGAAATGGTGAGTTTAGCATTTCAAACTGGAGTAACCAGCTAGGCCTCCCCTTAGGATTTATTTCAGATTATTTTGGAAGCCTCCCTCAACAAAATCGTACCCTTTCTAGGAAGAAAGGTACGGCAGATCTGCAGGCCATGCATGCACCAAAAACCCAGCTGTAAACACACCCCTTTCTGCCTCTGCTTTGACTCAGCTGTAAACACACCCCTTTCTGCCTCTGCTTTGACTCTGTGGCTGCAATAAATCCTTTGCATAAAATGAATGAGACCATGTATAATCCGCCCAATCTTGGTTTCTGGATAAAACCAACTGAAAGCAAAATCAACTGATATTTCACAGCCTCTAATGCTGTTGCTTAGAAATCCACTGTTTCCCTGTACTGATACTTTCAGATCATCTGCAGGAAGAAACCCTTGCTGAAACCCTCAAGCCAAAGCCTCCTTAGAGCAAACTCAAAAATCAAATCTTCACATAATGAAAAGAAGACCTAAAAACTTCTTTTATCTCTTCCCTTTAGGGTTCGGTGCTAATTCCAAGAAAAGTATGATTTGGCATTAACTGATGTTTTAACTTTTAATATTTATTTATGACTATTGAAACTTCAAAATAAATCTCTTTTCAGTTTAATATAAAAGTGGCCCCATCCGATGAGAAATAGACCCTCACTTAAGTTATGACTTAAAGTGACTTTAAAATAATAAAACATTAAAGTTTGCCATTTAATATTTAATTAAAGTAATTAAATATTAATATCTCTCCAAGTATCCATCAGAATTGCTTGCCATCAGAACTGGAGACTGCCAAGCCATACTCTGTCACTGCCCAACCCACTGGCTAAAAATAGCAGGATTGCTAAAAATAGAAAGTGTCTCAAAGGGAGTCCTAGAGACCTCAAATGAAAGCCAGTCTTGTAGTGCTCACTTTGAAGATGAAGAATCAATCTCCGGGAGACCCTCTAACCAACCTCATCAGCCTAGGAGGGTCAGTGATAGGCTAATCTACTTAGCTGATAGATGTGTTGATGTGTTTTTTATGCACATGCGAACATAGAATAAAATACCGAAGTATCTTATCCTCTCTTGAACAAAGTTCCCGACTGCTGAACATCTCACTGAAGGATCAGTCGGAGTAATTCCAAGGTTCTGTTATGTAGGATCTCTACGTGTGGATAAGCTCTCTGTGGTATGATGTGATTTTGCTGGAATCACAAGGGGACTTACACTTGACGACCTAAACGTCGGATTTGCTGGAATCACAGGTCCTATTAACTAACTGGAAGACAAACAAATGACAAAAGATGGAGGGTTCAGGAAGTCTACTCTACTACCTAGAATACGAGAAGATGGATGAATGACTAGGTGGAGTCCTACTGGGTTGGGTCTCACCATCAGGCTTGAACAATTCGACACCAGTTCAATGCGATCTTTTAAGGGGTGCTTCCAATACGTTCAAATCGTACACCATCAGACACTGATCACCATTCAAGATAATGCATGAACAATAGACGTGTAACGACTTAAGATTAAGCTCATTTTATTCCAGTTGACCACGCAAGGCGCACTTACCATCAGCAAGAGGCTAGTGGTTTGGATTAGATGGATTCCACACAGGTGCATTAAACAATTTTCTTCATTCAATCTAATCATCTACCATCTAGAATTGAAGATTCAACAATAAACCATGCATATTGCAAGAAACGACACACTTCACCATAACTTCAATGAAAATGGAGTTTATTTACAATCAATGGCAACAATTTCTTGCCCTGTCCTCCTATTCTACTCTAGCTGCTATTCTATTTGCTATTAATCATTAGCTATTCTAACCTCTATGAACTAACTATTCACCTTCTAACTATTAATTACTAACTATTATTCGCCTTTACAAACGAGGAGCCAGGGCTTATATAGTGCCCTCAATACAATTCGATGGCTCAGATCAACTTGAGATCAATGGCCGAGATTTTACAATGAAAACCCTAATTAGGGTTTGTTACAACAAACTCAATTTTGGCCAATGAAATAATTGCATTATTTAGATACGTCTTCTTTGGAATATTTGACCAATGGATAAACAGGGTAGGTACATTGAAGTTTGTGCCATCTCCAATGAGTCGAGCACATTGAATCTGGACATGCTAAGGTGGACCAATCCGATTGGAGGAGTGATGACTGGGACGCCACCTTATCTGACACCTGTAACTTGGTTGATGTTCAATTTGATGATGCTGAGAAGGTAACTTTAATTAACTCTTCTGAAACTATCTGCTTCTCCAACGGACCCTTGCTCTGACCTCCTTTGTCTTTGATGTGCAGGATGGATGGTGTACCTTTCCTTGAAATGCTGGACTGGAAGAGGTCGTCCTTGATGATGTTGGACCGGAGAAGGTCGTCTTTGATGATGCTGGACCGGAGAAGGCCGTCTTTGATGATGCTGGACTGGAGAAGGCCGTCCTTGATGATGCTGGACCGGAGAAGGCTGTCCTTGCCTTGGCCCGGTCTTCTTTTAACTGCAAGACAAACTGAAAGATGATTAAGGACACATAATAAATTCATTTCAACATAGCACTTTCTACCTTAAATCATCAACAAGAAGATGTTAAAATGAAGCTTGCTCAATATTCTTTCTAGGGACAGGCCCTATAAGGATTTCGCCCTAGACCCTCTGGAAGGGTCAGGAGCGAAATTTGCATTCTTGGCTCAAATGTTCTCACTTTGCAACTGTACTTGCTTAGATACATGCCCAAGGACGCCCTCATTCTCAACCAACACAAATCTTGATGCAAATTTGGGGCAAAAGAGAGGTTTTTAAGAATTTCGCTCTGGACCCTTTGGAAGGGTCAGGAGCGAAATTCACTTTTTAGGACAAAATCTATCATGTTTCCTCTCCAAAATACCTTCCAAGGCGAGCACACACTAGTTTTCCTTCCTCTAGAGCCCAGGGATCCACGCCTTGACCTCTATCATGAGCAATTTGAGTGAAATTGGGAATTTCGCTCTGGACCCTCTAGAAGGGTCAGGAGCGAAATTCACCTTTTAGGTCACAACTCTTCATTTTCTTCACTTCAATTCATCTTGCAGGGCAAAGTAACATCATTTCAACCTCAACTACGCCTTAGGACTCCTAGTCTTGACTTGACACAAGAAGGAAATAGGTAGATGAAGAATTTCGCTCTGGACCCTTTGGAAGGGTCAGGAGCGAAATTCACCTTTTAGCTCAAAATTCACACTTTTGAAGGTCAAACATCTTTCCAAGGCATTCCAAATAGCTTTTCTCACCCTAGTCTAGGCCTGACTTAGCACAAAATTTGGAGGATAAGATGGTTTTTAGGATTTTCGCTCCTGACCCTTTGGAAGGGTCAAGAGCGAAAATCTTATTTTAGGCTTATTTCCTCATCTTTTCAACTCCAATCCACCTCCAAGATCAAGGACACATCGCCTCACTCCTATCTAGGCCATAAAAACCAAAAACTTGACTTGATTTGCAAGGAAAAAAGGGTGATCCTTGGAATTTCGCTTTGGACCCTTTGGAAGGGTCAGGAGCGAAATTCTCATTTTGGCTTCAAAATTTGCATTCTTGGTGACTAAAATCCACTCTAAGGCAATCCAAATGACTTCTCTCACCCTTGTCTAGGTTTGACTTTGCTCAAATTTTGGAAGAAAAGATGGTTTTAAAGATTTTCGCTCTGGACTCTTTGGAAGGGTCAGGAGCGAAAATCACTTTTTAGGCTCAATTGTTCATTTTTTAAACTTCAATTTTCTCCTGGAGGCAAATATAGATCATTTTCCATCAAAGGAGCAAGGTTTCAAGCCCAAACAAGGTAGCAAATGAGGTTTGTAAGGAATTTCGCTCTAGACCCTTTGGAAGGGTCAGGAGCGAAATTCTCTTTTGGGCTAAAATCTTGATCTTCCAAATCATCCCACTCCCTCTCAAGGCAAGACCATACTAATTCCTCCTCCATCATGCCAACGCCTAGCCAAAACAAGGAAGAAAACAAGAGATAAGGATTTTTGCTCTAGACCCTTTGGAAGGGTCAGGAGTGAAAATCATGTTTTGAGCTTGATTCTTGACTTTTCCAACTCCAATCCTCTTTGAGAGGCAAACATAGATCTTTTCTCTTGCATCTCCACCAAGATCCTGACTTTGGCTAGAGGGAAAATGAGTGCTTTCAAGAATTTCGCTCTGGACCCTTTGGAAGGATCAGGAGCGAAATTCACTTTTTAGGCTAGAATCCTTCATTTTTTTCACCTCCAATCCTCTCTAGAAGGTAGCTAACATCATTCTTCACCCAAGGGACAAGGTTTGTGGTCTAAGCAAGGTCAAAAAAATAGGTGTGTAAGGAATTTCGCTCTGGACCCTTCGGAAGGGAGCGAAAATTATCCTTGGGCTCAAATCCTGACTTCATTTTCACATTTCCTCATTCAAACAAGCGTTTTTACCTTCATTCAAGCCTAGGAATGCATTAGTTCTAGGTTTTGGTCAAAGTAGAATGTCTTATGGAGAAATTCGCTCTGGACCCTTTGGAAGGGTCAGGAGAAAAGGGTCTTGAGCGAAATTTGACATTTTGGTCTCTCCGTCAGGATAAGTCTTATACTTTTAAGTTATATTCCATATATACTGTCAGGATGTTTGAGAGTGGTTTTGGACCTCCAGGAGTTAGATTGCAAAATCTAGTTTTTGGAGGATTCTTCAGTTTTCCAGACTTAGTCAAATTTCAGGATCAGGACATTCCAGACTTAGCCAAATTTCAGGGCATTTGAAGATCAGGATGACATTCCAGGCTTCATCACTCACCAACTTGACCTAACTCGGACCTTCAAAGAGGATATTCACTCACCAAGCTTCATTGACCTCCTCGAACTCAAACAAGACACAATTAGCAACGAGAGCAAAACCAAGCCCTAAGGAAGACTATCAAAGAAACCCTAATTCTGGGGCCCCAAAGACTCAACCTAGTTCAAGCAAAGCCTGCTATCTAGGTGATCCCCCTGGCAACACTCGAAAAGCAAAGGCTAACAGACAAAACTCTAAAACCTAGAAAGCAAAACCCCACAAAGCGAAAAAAGCAGGGGTCCCCATTTGCAATGGGGCGATGTGTGAATACTTCACAACAAGATGTCAACTAGAAGGGGACATCACAGTCCGCCCCTCTTGAAATTGCTTGACCTCGAGCAATCTCAACTCCGGATGTTGTAAAATCTCCTCGCTCTCCCAAGTAGCATCCTCTATCGGCAAATCCTTCCATTTCGCCAAGTACTCTGTGATAGTACGTCTCTTGAAATTTCTCTCCCTAAACTCAATGATAGCCTCAGGTGCAAGTATCAACTTCCCCTCATCATCTAGGGGTGGTAAAACTGTAGAAGGAACAATACGGTGTCCCAACGCCTTTTTGAGATGTGACACGTGAAATACATTGTGTACTTTGCTATCTGCCGGTAAATCCAACTCATAAGCCACCTCACCTATACGCCTGGTCACTCTGAAAGGACCATAAAATCGTGGTTTGAGCTTCTCTGCTCCACTCTTCCTGAGAGTAGACTGCCGATATGGCTGCAACATCAAATACACCATGTCTCCTACATTAAATGACCTCTCTGTCCTCTTCTAATCAACATATTGCTTTTGCTGATTCTGTGCCTTGGCTATATTCTCCTTAAGAGCCTTTACAATATCCTGGCTCTCTTGTAGCATGTCTCCCGCACTAGGCACCCTATTGTCACTCAACAATAAGTCAATGAAACTAGGAGGCTCATACCTGTACAGTGCTGTAAATGGTGTCATCTGAATGGACATGTGGTGAGTGGTATTGTAACAATACTCACAGAGGTAAATCCACTTCACCCACGCCTTTTGCTGCCCTGAAATGTAGTTCCTGAGGTATCCCTCCACCCATTTATTAACTATCTCAGGTTGACCATCAGTTTGAGGGTGGTGAGGGTGGTAACTGGTGCTCGGTGTAAGCTTGGTCCCACAGAGTCTGAAAAGCTCCTGCCAAAAATGGCTCATAAACTGAGTATCCCTATCACTGACAATAGTCCGAGGCAAGCCATGTAATCTGAATACCTCTCCGAAGAACAACTCTGCTACCTGAATAGCTGAATAAGTGGTGGTGATCGGATAGAAGTGGGCATACTTCATCAAACGATCCACAACCACAAATATACAATCATGTCCCCGTACTCTCGGCAACCCTGTGATGAAATCCATAGATAGACATTCCCACTTCCTGTCAGGAATTGGAAGTGGCTGAAGTAAACCAACAGGGTATGTATGCTCCTGTTTATTCTGCCGACAAACAGGGCACTCTCTAACATACTGTAAAACATTTGCTTTGAGCCCTTTCCAAGTGAAGCGCTCACGAACCCGTCTGTAGGTTTTGAAAAACTCGGGATGTCTTGCCATCGGTTCATCATGAAAAAACCGTAGTACCCTACTCCTCAACTCTGATCCTTGGATCAAGTACACTCTGCCCTTGTAAATGATCAAGTCATTTACAACTGTATACCTGCTGTCCACTACTGATCCCTTTATCAAACGTGCAGTCCAACTATCTTTGGCATACTCTGCCAATATAATATGCTGCCAATCCTCCGCTATCTGGACCATAGAACTCAGGTGGGGACGACGTGATAAGGCATTTGCAACTACATTCTGTGTGCCTTTGATATAGGAAATATCAAAGTTATAAGCCTGAAGTTTGCTGACCCACTTTTGTTGCCTGTCATTTAAGTCACGCTGGCTAAGGAAATGTCTCAAACTATTGTGGTCAGTCTTAATGCAAAACTTGCTGCCCACTAAGTACTGTCTAAACTTGGCCAGTGCATGTATTATGGCCAACATTTCCTTATCATAAATGCTGTAACTCCTCTTAGGTCCATGGAATTTCCTGCTCTCATATGCAATAGGGTGCTTGTCCTGCATAAGCATCGCACCAATGCCCTCACTAGAGGCATCACACTGTAACTCAAATGACTTCGAGAAGTCAGGTGTAGCAAGTACTGGACATGAAGTCATGAGCTTCATGAACCTATCAAAACACTCCTGGGCTTCAGGAGTCCATAAGAAGGCACCCTTCTTCATCAAGTCTGTCAAAGGTGCTGCATGGTGTGAATAACTGTTAACAAAACGGCGATAGAAACCACATAGGCCCAAAAAACTACGCAACTGAGTAAGGTTTACAAGAGTAGGCCAATCTACAATAGCACAGATCTTCTTTGGATCCATCCGCACTCCCTCTACACTGATAATATGGCCTAAGTACAATAACTCAGTCATTCCAAGGTCACATTTGGATTCCTTGGCATACAAGGACTCCCTATCCAGAATGCTCGAAACTGTATCTAAGTGACTGAGGTGCTCCTCCCAAGTGCGACTGTAAATTAGTATATCATCAAAGAACACCAATACTGATTTCCTCAATTGATGTCGGAAGACTTTGTTCATTGTGGACTGGAAAGTAGCAGGTGCATTGGTTAGCCCAAATGGCATAACCACAAACTCAAAATGTCCATAATGACAACGAAAAGTAGTCTTCTCGATATCCTGCTCGCGGACACTAATCTGGTGATAGCCTGATCTCAAATCAATCTTTGAGAAATAACAGGCACCATGTAACTCATCTATGAGCTCATCAATACACGAAATGGGATATCTGTTTTTGATCGTCCTCTTATTAAGGACCCTGTAATCAATACACATCCGCAATGTGCCATCCTTCTTCTTCACCAAAACAACTGAAGAAGCAAAGGGGGACTTACTAGGCCGAATATGTCCCATAACCAAAAGCTCCTGTATGGTCTTCTCTATTTCATCTTTCAGGTGCTTCGGATGTCTGTATGGAGTAATCATCACTGGCTTCGCACTCTCCTCTAGCTCAATGATGTGCTCAAAACCCCTATCTGGTGGCCTCCCTGGTGGTATGTCACTAAAAACCATATTATGTTTGGTTCTCAATATTTGAATGTCAAGGTGATATTCAACTTTCTGAGCATCTTGCTGCATAGGCATAATCATACACTCTGCTGCCCACTCATTCGGATCTTGGCGTACAAGCCTCTCCATCTGCCCGAGTGTAATCATCCTAAAGTTGCTGTCCTTAATAGCTTTTAGCACATGTGTCTTCCTATCAACAGTGAAAGACATCTCCATCTCCTGTAAGTCAAGTGTAAACTTGCCTAGCTCATGCAACCACCTCATACCAAGGACCAAAATTTGTATCTCCCATCTGAACCACATAGAAATCAGTTTTGAACTCATAATTGTTTACATGTAGTGAGAGTTGTGTAATCATCCTGTTACACTTTAAAGCAGTGTTCCATGGAAATGCGTTTCCCCCTCCCAGGCCCAAGTCCCCCCGTCCCCGAAGCCCACCCCGTGTCCCCCCATCTCCCCATGCCCACCATCCGTGGAACACTGCTTTAAAGTGTAACCATCTGCTACCCTCACACGGATGCCCTCAAACTCCTTTGTTTGGATTCCTCTCTTCTCAACTAACCTGGCATCAATAAAGTTATGTGTGGCTCTAGTATCTAGTAGGGTAATAACTTTCTGACTAGCAAGTACTCCTCTCATTCTGAATGACCCTTCTTGCTGAATACTAGTGAGAAGTGCCTCCTTAAGGTGTTCATCACCTTCTGCATACATCTTGTCAAGTCTCTATGGACCCTGTGTGTCATTTTCAGCCTCTAAATCATCATAACCAGCAGGCTGACCTTCTTGATCAGATTGTGAATCTTCATAATATGCCCACATTACTCTGTTTGCCTTGCCCTTAGGCCTCAAAGGACAGTCATGGTTTGCATCATATGGACCTTTGCAATAAAAACATAGTTTTTTCTTCCTCAAATCGTTAAGTGTCTCACGATCTAAGGGGGGAGTTGCTGTCTTCCCTTTATAATCGTTTCTAAAGTCTGATTTGTCTCTCCCTTTGCTGTAATTTTTATTATCTCGAAAGGATGTTGATCCTTTAGACCCAAATTTATTCTGTGTGGCTATCATATCCATACTTCGTGCCTTTTTGATAGCAAGTAGAAGGGTTTCAGGATCAAATGCTTTGAACCAGCCTCTCAAAGGCTCTATGAGTCCCTCTATAAACAAGACTACTAACTGCTGATTTGACATGTTATTCACAATGCATGATAACTTCAAGAACTCTGAAACATACACTTCCACGTTCCTAGTTTGTTTCAGTTGTGCCAACTCACGAAAATAAGACTCTGGGTCTCTCTTATCAAACCTCTCCACCAACAAATCAGCAAACTCCTGATAAGTTGTAATCTCATCATGTTGGAGTGTGATGTGTCCATTATGCCACCACTCATGTGCAGTACCGTCCAAATGTAAGGTTGCAAACTTAATTGCATCCCTTTCAGTCATGGGTCTCTGTGTGAAGTATGTATCCAGTTTATGGATCCGGGACCTAGCTGTAACTGCACCACTGCCATCGTAATAAGGTAGAGTGAGCTGGCTTGTGGCAAACTCAAGATCTCTATGTTGGAGACGAGGCCTCCTCTCTTGCCTGTTTCTCTCTACCTCCCGTTTTTGCCTCATGAACTGCTCAAAATTCAGATTCTGCCTAACATCAGTTGGAAGAAGACTCCACTCATCATGTACAGTCATGACATTATCAACAAAGACAGGCTCTGCCTCAGCTCTAGCAACACCCTCAGGTTCCTCTACTAAGAAATTAGGCCTGGAGGGCCCGTCAATTATGCGCGTAGCTGCCCTGTGAGGTATAGGAATATTGGCTACACTCCTATTATCCTTTGGTTCCTGATTGTTTCGGTTTGGAGGATTCATACGCTCCATCATGGTGGTGAGTGCCTGTAAAGCTTGAGCAACCCATTGCTGCCCCGTAGCCATAGTCCTAAAAAATTCTCGTCTCCTCATCCTCAGCTCTGTGGCCTCTGGGTGGGCTTCCTGTATGCCTATCACCCATAGTGTTTGACTGCCTATTAAGACTCTGTTCTCCTTCAAGGAGGGCTCTGCTGCGTGTGTAATACCTGTGTGAACCCGCTTCTTGTGACTGCATGTAACTTCTAAACCCTTAGGATGGCAGGATTTAGCTCTGATACCACTGTAAGAACCTAACAAGGGTTCTCAACTCTGACAATGGAGGTTTGGTTGAAACTGTTGCGTTTTATGTTTTGTATTTTGCAATTTCTAATAACAAGGCTAGTTTTGAACAAATAGCATACAAAAAAAGCAACATTGGAAAGAGTTGGAAATGAATTGAACTTCATAAAATTAGGATTTCAAACCCTCATTACATCCAATTTGCAGAAATAGCTTCAAATAAGAAATCAGACAAGACCAGGAAGATTTATGGTCAAATACCTCAGATTAATGAAAACCCCTTATTTGTCCTTGCTGCCGTACAGCAGTAAATAAATGACAGCAGAATTATTTAATAGTCGCAACTACTAGAAATGGTGAGTTTAGCATTTCAAACTGGAGTAACCAGCTAGGCGTCCCCTTAGGATTTATTTCAAATATTTTTGGAAGCCTCCCTCAACAAAATCGTACCCTTTCTAGGAAGAAAGGTACGACAGATTTGCAGGCCATGCATGCACCCAAAACCCAGCTGTAAACACACCCCTTTCTGCCTCTGCTCTGACTCTGTGGCTGCAGTAAATCCTTTGCATAAAATGAATGAGACCCTGTATAATCTGCCCAATCTTGATTTCTGGATAAAACCAACTGAAAACAAAATCAACTGATATTTCACAACCTCTAATGTTGTTGCACAAAAATCCACCGTTTCCTTGTACCGATACTCTTAGATCATCTGCAAGAAGAAACCCCTGCTGAAACCCTCAAGCCAAAGCCTCCTCAGAGCAAACTCAAAAATCAAATCTTCACATAATGAAAAGAAGACCTAAAAACTTCTTTTATGTCTTCCCTTTAGGGTTTGGCGCTAATTCCAAGAAAAGTATGATTTGGCATTAAATGATGTTTTAACTTTTAATATTTATTTTTGACTATCGAAATTTCAAAAATAAATCTCTTTTCAATTTAATATAAAAGTGGCCCCATCCGATGAGAAATAGATCCTCACTTAAGTTATGACTTAAAGTGACTTTAAAATAATAAAACATTAAAGTTTGCCATTTAATTTTTAATTAAAGTAATTAAATATTAATATCTCTCTAAGTATGCATCAGAATTGCCTGCCGTCAGAATTGGAGACTGCCAAGCCATACACTGCCACTGCCCAACCCACTGGCTAAAAATAGCAGGACTGCTAAAAATAGAAAGTGTCTCAAAGGGAGTCCTGGAGACCTCAAATGAAAGCCAGTCCTGTAATGCTCACTTCGAAGATGAAGAATCAATCTCCGAGAGACACTCTAACTAACCTCATCAGCCTAGGAGGGTCAGTGATAGGCTAATCTACTCAGTTGACAGATGTCAACTAGAAGGGGACATCACAGGGAGGCAAATATTAAAAGGTTTGTGCTGACGACAACATGATGCATTGATGACATCAACAACATATTCCAAGATTCTATTGGTATATTCTCCTCGCTTGATCTACCCTCAATTATTGTTCATTTTCCCAAAAGTACTTCTCTACGTTCAAAATCACCCTTTTCAAACTAGAAATCGACTGTTTTTGCACAAAATTGCCATTGCAGAAAATGGAGAGAATATTCATAGAAATATTTGTTGGGCATATGCTCTGAACATTCCTCTGTGGAATATTCTAGTAGGATGGATTATGCTGGCACTATTAGTAGCATCTGTTGGATTGTTGCTCTTGGTGGTGTGCCTACATAG